>NW_006443292.1:4306475-4308745 GCF_000325575.1 Pteropus alecto | reverse complement strand
GATGGAAGGAAGAAAGTGCTTAAAATTAGAACTCTCTAGAAACAGGAGGGACGACGTCCATTCCTTCATGCTGGGGTGCGTGCACAGAGCAGGCCCCTCCAGACCGAGGGGTGGCATGGACAGTAGAGTAAGAGGGAGTTTGAACTGATCTCCGATCTCACCTCAGACCCTCCCGTTGTAGAGTCTGTGACCCCTGGACGACATGGGGGACAAAAGAGACCAGGATCTGGGCGGTACACGCGGTGGGTTCACAGAGCCAAGAGCACAGGTCACAGCACACGGATGCGTACACGCCTCTGAATGGCGGCAGACCGCACGGCTTTATCGTGTGAGCTCGTTTTCACCTCTTCATTTTCATCTGTTCGTTCAGTTCTCTCACCCATCTCGTGATGTAAATACCGTCATTCTTCCCTTTATGCAGGTAGGGAAACTGAGGCACGGGCATTAAGCGGCTTGCCACAGCCGCAGAGCTTATAGGCGGTAGGACGGGAATTTGAAACCCACGGTGGGTGTCAGGCCCCGGCACCCACGGTGGGTCCACAGCCTCTCGCAGAGGGCTTAGGGCTCCCAGCGTGATTTTACATGCGACATTTCCCTTGGGGACATGCCATCTGTGTAGCGGTGACTGTCGGGCACAGCACAGAGAGAGGCAGGGCAGCATCGTCCCCTTGGTTGGGCGCGGGCCTTGGAGGTTCTGCCCAAATGCGTGGCCCACGCCTGCGACTCGAACTCAGGCCCTCGGGGAGCAAACCATGAAGGCAGCTCTGCCTCAGGTTACGCAAGTCACTTAACCTCCGTGCGCCCCCGTCTCTGCGTCTGTGCCGCGGGCATACGGGCTCCTCCTCCCTCAGAGCGTTCTCGGGACGATGGAAGGAGCCGATGCTGAGTTCCAGGACCGGAATACGACGTGTAGCCTCACGTCGCCTGGTCCCTCCCTGGCCCCTCTCCCATAAATACAACCACATACCCTGGAAATGACTCAAGAGACAGCCATAAAAGGGCTATGACCGCTGGAACGGAGGGGCAGGCTAGCTGGGGGGCTGTAGGCTCCGAGGCGTGACCGCGTGGCGAGCGTCTCTGTTTTCTTTTTAACTCCCACGTCCCCAACCTGGGCACCTGGACACCTGCAGCCTGGAACCGTCAACAGCCGTGGACACAAAACCTGACAATAGCCCACTCCCTCCAGCTGGCGGACCGGTAAGGACAAAGCCGGACAAAGCCGGACAAAGACCTCATGCGGTGCCCCCATTCCCGCTCCGTAAACAGGATGTCTCGGGCTGGCCGATCTACGTGCAGCAGGAGCAGTGAACCCCAGGTCAACCCTCACCTGCCCCGCAGCCAGGCCGTGGGCGGGCAGCCAAACCCGCCAGCAGCAGCCACAGCAGTGAAGGCCCCCGTCCTCCCTGCTCTCCCCACCAGTGGCATAAGGACACCAGACCTGGCAGCTCCTCCCTCCCACACGTGTCCCCCCGGTAGGTGGCCTGGTGACCTACCCAATGTCTTCTGCCCCTGTGGATGTCGCCAGCAGGGACCCATCAGGAGCCTAGGCAGCACCAGGACATCAAGGCTGACCAGACCCGCACCGCAGAGCTCTGGAGCATCGTTAGAATGAAAGCCCCCCAAAGTAGGCCGGGACGTACACGACGACCCTACGCAGGGTGCCTGCCTGCCGAAACAGAAGATCGAAATAGGATCAAGACTCACCTGACATCACAGCCAAAATGTCCAGGATACAGTTGAAACTCACCCACCCCGTCAGGACCAAGAAAACCACAGCTCGAATGAGGAAAGCCAATCAATCGGCCGACACCCGCGACAGATGTTAGAACAGCCTGATGATTTTAAAGCGTAAAAATGTTTCAGCAATTAATTACAAACGAATGCAGAAGAACCGAACAACGCGTCAAGCCGCAGGATCCGACATTTCTAGAACAGCCCACATCCCAGCACAGCAGAACACACGTTCTTTCCAGGACACAGGCCAGTAACGGCAAAGGCTGGCCGGGATGCGGAGACACTGGGTCACTGGTACCCCGCCGGTGGGCTGGAAAGAGCTGCTCAGGACAGCAGTTCCAAAGTTCCATCGAAAACTAAAACCATACGCCCAGTGATCGCACTCTTGGGTATTCATCCCAGAGAGAGAAAAAGGAATTTTTACCCCGAAGCTTGTTCATCAATGTTTATAACAGCTTTAAACTGCTGTAAACAGCCAAAAACTTGAAACTACCCAAATGCCTTTCAGTGAGTGAATGATTAAACAAAGAGGGGGA
>NW_006443292.1:4304941-4305551 GCF_000325575.1 Pteropus alecto | reverse complement strand
GGGCTGGGCCACGAAAAACAAATATCTCCAAGCCTGTGACCTTGACCTTGACCTTGACAAGAATGGAACCGTGTGGGCGCTGGAGGGTGAGGACGAAGGGAAAGAAAAGCGTATGAAATTTTGCGAAGCAGCCGGCAGGGCCACCGCCCAGCCATCCTCCGGGCACTGGGCACGTAGAGCTCGAATCAGCACCGACGTGACCTGGGGAAGGCTGAGAGTGACCTTGGTTTGGACACGTCTGTGCCGACGGGTTATGGCGCCTTCCGGAACCAGGGCAAATGGAGCAGGGGAGCGAGAACGTGGACCCTCGGACACGGCTCTCAGGAAGCGCTGGTGCAGGTGTCATCCTGCTGGACACCGAGGGTGACTCGGAGCAGAGAAGTCCACACTGGCGTGGGTCACTTTGCCCTCATGGCCCAGGCGGCAGGGCCCAGAAGGCAAATCGCAGGGCAGGCCAGTGTCTCGGGTCGGTCCTGTCATCTTGTTTGGAGGACAGCAGAGCCTCGCTCCAGGGAACACTTAGGACAGCAGGTCCGTCTGTCACTATTTCTACCACCTTCATGTTCTCTCTCCTGAGCCCGCGGCTGTCTTTCTTCCTGAACCCTAAAAA
>NW_006443292.1:4300185-4304794 GCF_000325575.1 Pteropus alecto | reverse complement strand
AAAAAAAAAAAAAAAGGGCTGGGCCACGAAAAATAAATATCTCTATGCCTGTGATCTTGACCTTGACAAGAATGGAACCTTGTGGGCGCTGGAGGGTGAGGACGAAGGGAAAGAAAGAAAGTGTATGAAATTTTGCGAAGCAGCCGGCAGGGCCACCGCCCAGCCATCCTCCGGGCACTGGGCACGTAGAGCTCGAATCAGCACCGACGTGACCTGGGGAAGGCTGAGAGTGACCTGGTTTCGCGAGACTGAGAGACAAGTGGCAAAGGGGAGCCGACACGGAGCGGCGACCGGGCCTCTGATGAGGGGAGCCCTGAGGTCTGCAGGTCAGCTGCTCCTCTGAGCCTCGGCCTCCTTTAATGCATTAAGGATCAGAGTGGTGATTATTCTTCCTGAAGAATCAGGGTTCTCTCGATGATCTCAAAACGGGGCGGGGGTCGTGTGGTCTTCACAGTGCGTGAGCCCTCTGCTGCCTCCCATTCAGCCACCCTGATACCCTACCTGGAGAAAAAGCCTTTGGTCACGGGAGCGGCCAAAGATGAGGACAGCCAGCTGTGCCTTTGACAGCTCTCATTTCAGACCCATTAGTCTCTGGCCTGTTGGGGTTGCCAGATTTGACACTAATCTCTTCAATAAACAAAAGTCGAAAGCAGATATTTAGATAAAGGCCAATCACCTTTTTTTGAAAAGAATGGGGAGAGCAAGGCCCTTGGTACCCTTACTATTTCTGCCTCATCTCTCTCTCCAGAAATGCAACAAAGTCCCACCAAGCCAGGTCGCATGGGGCTGAGTGGCGACGGCGGGTGGGCAGCCGCTGCCCAGGCTTTGGTATCGGCGACGCTGAAACAAGGAGTTTCTCTTCTGCTCTATCATATGGAACCTGCTGGAACCACCCTCTATTGACAGCGAGAGGCTCTTTGTCTGGAACACCTGTTCCGTTTGCATCTCGGCTGGGATTCTGTGGGGAGGGCCTCCCTTCCTGTTTTAATAACCTGTTATCAACTACAGAGTCGCCGCTAGTAAAAATATGAATTATCGCTTAGGCGATACTTTTGGCATCGCTTGAAGCCGCATTCCATTCTCGTTGTCCTGAGCCAGATCTCAGAGAGGGTTTGAGGACAAGTCGTGTACACTGTTATTACGAAGGCCAAAAGAATATATTTTTATCCCGTAAATTGAATGCCAGTTAAGCAGTAGTGATTTCTGCAAGAAGCCTGTAATTTATGCTAGGGGAAGTGAAGGTTTTTTTAAAGATGAAAAGTATTGCTTAAGAAAAGCCTCAAGAAAAAAATAATAAAGGGAAAAAGAAATAGCAGAAATGAAGCCACCAACATCTCAACTGTGTGGAAATTTCAGAAACAAATCCTAAGTGTTAGAGAAACGATGATTATATATATAGAGAGAAAACGTTTCATGGAAAACCACGCAAAATAACATTTAATAACTTAGCAGTAAGGCGATCGCTGTTCCTGAAATGTGTCTGTTCCTTATTTGCTATCACAGTAGGATTTATAGATGAAACATTTGGGCCTTGAACTTCACGTATGTCCAGAATCTATCAATCAACAGCAGTGCCTTCCCTGGACTCAACCGAAAATTGGGAATCTGGGCAGAAATAAAGAACAGTCAAGAATCTTGCCTTTGACTAACCAGGAAGCGATCGTCCTGAATCTCTTGTCACTTGACCACGAGGCTTGATGAGAACTGCTGTCGTTCGTCATCATCTTGGACTCCTCCTGGAAATTTGTGGGCAGAAGGAGAGAAGAGGAAAGGGAGCAAGAGCGATCGCCAGCATTCGACCTCTGTGACATCATGAAGACAGGGCACCTGTGCCTGGGAGCCACGCGAAGGCCAGGCTGAGTTCCGAACAGGAAGGAGCGGTGGCTTCGGGCTCTGTCTCATGACGGATGGCTTGTTTCTAGGGGTGACACTCTTAGCCCTGGAGATACACTAGACTCACCTGAGAGTCCCTGTAAAATACAGGTGCCTGGCCCCTCCCCCAGAAATCCCATTTTCCTTGGTCGGGAGGTGGGCCTTGTTTCCCAGGTCAGTCACCTGCAGCCAAGGTGGGATGCCTCCAAGTGTTAAAAACCTTCAAGACCGGAAGTTGTCCTGAAAGAAAGGGTTTTTTGGGCCCCGTGCTAGCCAAGCAAAGACTAAGTCCTCGGGTGTGCCGTCTGATCCACCGGCGGCAGGGCCGGAGGGAGGAGACAGCATGTCTGCCAGCCTGAGATGAGGTCCTATATATACGCTGAGTTTGGAGAAGAGAGATGTAAGTTGTCTTGAGAGAATTTACATCGGCTACAGATAAAGCAGGAAAAGGTGAAGCGGGGACAGTTCTGGCACAGGTGTGCAGTCCGTGAGGAAGACGTGTTTGCCACTTTGGGACGGGTTGTGGGCCCAGCCTGGATAGTTCGCCGTAAACAGAAAGTGGTGACATCCGGTGATCAGCCGTTCTCTCTAGATAATCATGGATTAGCCTCTCGGAAGTTCGTCGAAACTTCAGCACGCGTTCAAGAACGTGGGTAGTCTTCTGCTGGCTTTGGCCGCGGCCTCGAGCTCACTCTCCTGTCCCTTTGTCCCACCTCGGGTGCTGCAGTCGCATCCGTCCAATGAGGGACATCTCAGGACCTCTCCTTAGCACCAGCAAAACCACCAGCTTGTCCCTCGGGTGTGCTCCCTGGACCAGCAGCTTCAGCATTCCTTGGGAATTAATAGAAATGCAAATTCTCATCCCTCTCCCAGTCCCCACCCGGTCCCCACCCGGTCCCCACCCGTCAGACCTACTGAATTGGGACCTCCGAGTGGCACCCAGCAGTCTGAGTTTTCGGGGCCACCAGAGTTCTCCCAGATTCGAAGTCTCTGAGAACCACTGGTCCCTAACCGCAGCTGGCTTGTTTCTAGGGGTGACACTCTTAGCCCTGGAAATACACTAGACTCACCTGAGAGTTCTCCCAGAGTCGAAGTCTCTGAGAACCACTTGTCCCTAACCGCAGTGGTGGTTCTGAGACTTTAAGACTTCAGACTTCCCTGGAGTTTCTAAGAATCCAGATGTTCCTCTCACACCAGTGAAACCAGAATCCCTGGTGGCAAGAGAGCTAGGCATCAGAATTTTCTAGAACTCTCCAGGGAGTTCCACTGTGTGGCCGTGTTTGAGAACTTCGTCCCTCTCGGTCCTAAGAGTCTAGAATTGGCCTTTGAAATTCTGTCCTGTCTCCCTGGTGTCAGGTTGCCGTGAGGCAGGGCCAAACTGATGACAGTCACCTTGCTCCTGGGGAAGGTGTGGCTGTGGCTGCTCGCTTCTGATGTACCCTGTCCTCGGGAGAAAGGGGTCTCAGGACTGCCACCTAAACAATAAGCAAAGAGACCAGGATCTGTGGGGGTAAACATTCTAAGAGAAACTCTTAGATACAATCAAACTGGCTTTAATTTGTTTAATTTGCGAACAGCTATCAGCGCCTTCTTCGTGGTTAGCCCTGGATTTCTCGGATGCTGAGTACGAAGAGGAGTGACAGTTCCTGGCCTGGTGCTCTAGAGGTCACATAGGAGGGGTCCTTCTCAGCCAGGGAGGGTCCAGGCTGCCTCAAGGGAGGAAGTGACCCGCCATCTGGGCCTTGCAGGAAGGGGTGGATTTCAGCCATTGGGGACAGTGGGAAGAGGCGTCCATCCGTAGAGGCAAAGGCTTTGAGGGTAGTTGTGCAATTGCCGGCTACTGCCAGGGGGCCAGTGCTGGGGTCACTTGGGGAGACACCCCTCTGGGGCCTGGTGGTGGCATGCACATCCTAGCACTGAGGGATGGGAGGGAGAAGTAGACAGGCCTGCCCCACACCCCAGCCCACCTACCCCCACCCTCCGCAGGCAGAAGGGGCGGAGTCTCCATAATAAGTCCATAAAGCCCTCCCAGATGTGCGGTTTTTAAGGAAAGAAAGGAGGTTTCTGTCATTAGGAGCAGGAAGATGCCTATCTTTAGTTTTTCTGCTGCCTGGAGCATCCTGTGCCCTTTGATGTCCCCGAGGGGTCTTTGAACTTTGAGAAGCGGCAGGTTCTCTCTTAGCAGAAACTCCCTCCTGCAGGCCAGCTAATGCCCCCTCTGCAGGACCTTTGAAGCGGGCAGGAAGTGCTGGGGGCTGGTTTCCGAAGCCCAATAAAACCATAGCTCCTGGAAGAATTGGTGACAAAGATCGCCTCTGAGGCCGGCGGCAGGGACCCAGGAAACTACTGTGCGTCCTTTGCACAGTAATCAATTTATTTGGCGCCATCTCAAACTACAAAGACAAGCCAAAATCATATGGAAGAGTAAAGATCTCAAAATACCTGAGATAATTCCAGAACAACAACAAGAAAAAAAGCCGAAGGAGAGAAAGGGAGGCTCATTCCTTCTAGAGGCAGAATTTTTCCTTAACGCCCTACGGCCTTCTCTTCTGACTCAGGACTGTCCCCTCGGAAAGGGTCACTCGCCCTGAGAGGCCGTGTCCTGATTCCATCCGTGTAGCCATCATGCTGAACTTCGGAGCCTCTTTCTACCCGAAATCAGCTTCAGATGCCTCTTCTCCCTCCACAGCATGTTCTCCTAGGTCAGAAATCAAGCTTTATGGATTTTTTTTTTTTT
>NW_006443292.1:4298331-4300169 GCF_000325575.1 Pteropus alecto | reverse complement strand
TTTTTTTTTTTTTTTTTTTTTGGTGAAACGTTTAATACATCGTTGGACTCCAGGTTCTTCCGCGTGACGGCGTTTGCATGCACTGGCTCATCAAATGCTCTGAGCAGTGAGGGTGTCCCAGGAAGAAGCCACGGAGCCTTCTAAGGACGGGTCACGTATTTGTTTGTTTATGGATTCACGTTGGGGACCTCCCCATCACAGAGTCACCTCATGCTGTCATAGAGACCTAAGTGTTAGGTGCTGCTTTCATCCTGCAGCCCTGTCCATCCTGCTTTGGGCCCAGCCCTGCCTGAGTGCCTGTCGGTCAGGGGAGGGCGAGACCATCTCACCAAGGAACATCTTTGTCCCCAGGGGCACAGGGCTGGCGAGCCAGCAGGAGCCACTAGGACAAGAAGATATAGCTTCTCTCTAAGGTGGCCGCAGCTTTGGCCCTCAGACCCTCGTCCCGCAGCCTTTACCAAGCCCAGGCTGATGACACGCAGGGAGCCACGCGAGAGCGGGGCCGGCTGCCCTGAAGCCTGGACCCGCTGCTGGGAGAGAAGACACGGGAGGCCGTGCCGTGAGCCACCGACTCGATTCTGTTCCACGAAGGGCGGCACGTGGTGTAGACCA
Source organism: Pteropus alecto (assembly GCF_000325575.1). Lineage (NCBI taxonomy): Eukaryota > Metazoa > Chordata > Mammalia > Chiroptera > Pteropodidae > Pteropus > Pteropus alecto. Next base: position 4,299,557 of record NW_006443292.1, on the reverse strand, counting down.
GTGGTCGTAGCGGTTTCCTTTACTGGTGTCCTGACGATGTCTTCCGGCCTGGACGAGGCAATCGCCGGCCAAGAGCAGATGGCTCCTCCGGCCTCCACGCAGCCTCTCCCCTGGGGTTCCCACATTTGCAGTCCCTGGGCCACCACGGCTGCCAGAACGGGCACATCCTGTTCAATTAGCTCATCGTGGACGGAAACCGGATTTCAAAGGCGAGAGCTTGTCAGCGCTCCGTGAGCCCCCCTTCCCTCGCGTGCGACGTCTCCCCATTTCCCTCATGAGTTTGCAGCTCCCCAGAGGGCGCCCGGGTGTGCAGCTTGCAGGCTGCGGCCCCCCTGCACTCAGGCCCTCGTGAGGTCATCGTCCCCTCATCCATATCTCGCTCCTCGCCAGGCACCTTCTTGTCTGTTTTTCCAGATATCTGTCACCTCCGTACCTGGGATCGTAAACTCTGAAAGCAGGAGCTGTGCCAGCACCGAGGACAGTGTCTGGTCATAGAAGGCGTTTGACGGTACCTGCTGGATGAAGGAATAAGTGCCATTAAGCACAGTTGACCCCTGACCAACACGGGGTCAAACAGCTCGTGTCCATTTAAACACGTAGACTTTCTTCAGTAAATATATTGGAAATCGTTTTGGAGATTTGCGACTGTTTGAAAAACTCATGGACAAACCCTATGATTTTCTTTATAACATTTACTTTTCTCCAGCTGACTTTATCGTAAAAATACAGTATACGTAACGTACAAAATATGTGTTAATAGACTGTGTCATCAGGCTTCTGGTCAGCACGGGTCTATTAGTAGTTAAATTCTGGGAGAGTCGAAAGTCACATATGGATTTTCGACTGTGTGGGGTTCAGCACCCCTAACCTCTGTGTTGTTTAACGGCCAACTGTGTTATTATCCCCGTTTAGTCAGCGGCGAGGAAACGGAGGAATTCTCACCCAGGTCTGTCCAACTCCAGGCCGAGACGCTTTCATTTCATTTCATTTTTTTATTTTTATTTTATTTTTATTTTATTTAGGCAACCCTTGGTTGACTTCAAAGATTGCAAGGACCCTGTCAGCTTACAAGCCCTTATTTATTTATTTATTTATTTATTTATTTATTTATTTTTAATTTTTTATGCCTACAACACCTCGTCTTCCTAGGTGGTCTCCCATCCAAGTACTAACCAGGCCCGACCCTGCTTAGCTTCCGAGATCAGACGGGATCAGGCTTGTTCATG
>NW_006443292.1:4289751-4298169 GCF_000325575.1 Pteropus alecto | reverse complement strand
TTTGGAGGCTGACTGGGACTTGAATCTGGCTCCTGCATGCGCACCTGTCCGAGCAGAGTGGCGGGCGTTGGGGGAAGGTGCTGGAAGGGGAGAGGCCTCCGCAGAGAGGCGGGTGGTGCCTGCTGTGGTCGACATGGCTGGGAGAGATGATTTCAGAGACTCAGCTTGGCCAGGAGGAGGGAGATAAACCTGGGAGATGCTCTAAGCAAATCGCTCCAGTACCACAGCACCTGTAGCTGCCCATCAAGGACAAAGGAAATGACAGCGGCGACTTTGCGTGTTTCATCCGGGAGCTGTGAAGACCCAGCGGCGATGTCAGTGAAAACGCTCAAGCCCAAAGGCGGTGTTGCGTCTTGCACAGGTTCTAAAAGGCAAAGGTAGCTCGCCAAAGTCACCTTCGGAGATCACTCAGGAAGCCGCCATGTGAGACCCCGGCACTGTCTCTCCAAGTCCCTCCCACCCAGTCTTCCTACCAGTGTTAGAACCGGAAGCGTTTTTGCGTTTGAGCATCGAATAAAATTTAGACTCCACGTAGATCGAGACGCCACACCTTGTGCCCGTGTCGTAGGAAAAGTGTGTGTCGTGAAACGCCAGAGTCACACTCGGCATGACGCCGTGCTCGCGGAGGCCCCAGGACCCCCGAGAGAAGGGGTCACACTCCCTCTTGCGGGGTGCACACTCCTCCTCAGATAGACGTGCTCACAGACCAGAGTCAGGACAGACTCTGTTCATTTTCTGTTCATTCCATTCTGTTCATTTTCGTTTTCTATTTTTCCCCTCACTTTATCTCTCTCAACAATATTAGAATTTTTGTTAAGAGTTAAAAACCCATCGGATGTGAATTTTCTCTCTGTGTGTGTATGTATATCTGTACATATGTGTGTTTATATATTCATATACACGTACACGCACGCACAGATCATTTCAGGCACGACTGAGGGGGAGGTGAGACCTCAGACCTGACTGGTACATCTGACATCGAAATTCCTTATGTGCAAATCCAAAAGCAAGAGCTTCTCTGGGGTGAGAGAATTTTGATGTTTCTGCTGTCTTTGTGTTTTCTTCCTTATAGACGGGGTCGTTGATGATCATGGCACTCAGCCCTACCCTTCAACCTGTGCGAGCGAGTGCAGCCTGTTACCCCTTTGACTTTGAACCCTTGTTGGTAAAGTTTCTGAGCGGCGCAGTCTGGTTCTTGGCAAAGAGGTAGCGACAGTCGTCCCTTCTAGCGCGAAGCCGGTGTGTAAATTATTTTGATGTTAACTCGCAATAACTAATAGGAACCTTCCCACGTGGGCTGTCCTGCTCCAGCAGCGTCGGGCACTGTGCCCACGGGGCCAGCCGTGACCCCTGCAGTGGGGATGCTGCACTCAAGGAAGCCAGTGCCCTGGGCTCTTCATCCCGCCCCAAGCCCACGTCACAAACCCACCGCAACTACTCGGAGGAGACAGAGTTCCTGATTCTTACACCTGACGTCAAAATCCCAAAGCTTCTGAGAGATGGACGGGAAGGTCGAGAGCCAGGGAAAACAGAAGCTTCCAAAACGGCCGATACAGAAGCAACGGGGTGCTTGTTTTAAGATAAAATCAGCTCAAGGCCATGGAGTCGTTGTGTGTGATGAATCTGGGCCGCATGCGACGTAGGCCAGTCTGTAGCCTTAATTCCCACAGTCGCTTAAAATTACCGTGCACGCTTAACGCCACTCATTTTTGTTAAATATCACGTTGCGAGAAGTAATAGATACCCTAGGACGTAAACCTACAATAACATAAAGTTTTCAGTCAGGTAATCCTTAATTTAAACTAAAAATAGCCTACATGGTAGTTTTCGTGAACCTCAAATATAAAGACTCCCAGCCCAACGCTGCTTCGTCGAACTGTAAATTTATGAGGCGCTTAGTCAGCATTTGAACATTTTAAACCAGATGAAGCATGGTCTGTATCAGAGACAAGCTCCAGAAAGCCAGGAGCCCCACTCTGGGCTGGTCTTGCTGACAGGGACATTCCTCAGAGAAGACCTTTCCTGGGGCCGGCAGAGTGAAGTGCCAACTGGTGTCACACGCCGAATAGGCAGCAGTCAGTGGCCGACGGCACATCAGCTTTTCTGAACGCTGTTTTAAACATAGTTTTGTCTCCCCAGAGACCAGGTTCTCTGGCCAGCACAGTCTGGCCTTGTGGGCGAAGGAGCTTCTTTCACTTAGCAACCACCTTGACCGTGGGAGAAAACTTGGAGGCGGTGGCAAATGAAACGTCCCTCCAGACTTGGTGAGGCCATTCTGCCAGGACTTAGATCTCCTCAGATTGCAGTTTTCCAAATACCAAAGGCATTGTTTGGAAAACCCATCTGGTGGCTGCTGGGAAGACCCCAGCCCAGGGCGACGGGAGGTGACTTGGAAAAGCACAGGGCTGGAAGAACGCTTGATTCATGCGTTGATTCTGACAGGATTGGATTCTCCAAGTTGGCGACAGGGCAGTTGGACTGGTCCCTGTGCTGTGCTCACACCTTGTCGTTAGAGGTGGAACGAAGCCACTTTATTCATGAGACATTTTATTTCTGTAACCTCTATACATTTAATTCTCTGAAATCCGTCAAAATTTTCAGATCTACCCATTTGAAAATGCAATCACCAATTTTATTTAAAGATATCAGATCAAACCCTAAATCAAATTTAAAATGGCTTTATATATATTCTTTGTTAAATGCACTGAAAAAACCAGTTAGTTGCTTCAAAAGTTAACATGAAACAAAGATGGATGGACGGATGGACAGACGGACGGACGGACGGACGGACAGATGGATGGATGATGGATGGTGTGTGAGTGGGTGGGTAGATGGATGGGTGGGTGGGTGGCTATAGATATAAATAGATAACAAGCAGGAAAAAAGTAAAAACCTCAGGAATAGCACTGAAAAATGGGACTTATTTTATTCAGTTAAGAAACCATTGGAGATATATCAAAAATATTCCTCTTGGTCAGCTTTATCTGAGAATTTCTTAGGTCTTCATTGCCCCTAACTGGATGGATACCTGACATAGGAGAGCAATACTGACTAATCAGTGATGGCTTTCATTGTTCTGAGCAGGCTGAGAACTAGCACCTTGTCACAGATCTGAATACTCCCATTTTGGGGTGCTTTCCCCAGTATTAAACAGATAATTCATTCGATAAGCATTTACTGAGTGCTTGCTCTGTGCCACTCACTGCTGGAGAAGCTGGGACGGCAGGCTGCCCTGAGGGCATTCAGGGAGGTGAGGAGCCCATGGGAGACCCAGGGGGCCTGTGAGAGAGGCCTGAGCTGAGCATGTGGGTGACACCACAGAAGTACTCTTTCGTGACATGATAGTAGACAATCAAATGACCAATTAACCAAAAAAAAAAAAAAAAAAATGGTTCGAGTCAGGAAACATAAGAAATTATTCTTAGGTGCCTTAAACTTTTTTTTAGCTTAAGCCATGAAAATGTTCATTTTTTCACCAGTTGTGTGGTGGTGGGGAGTGTAGCCTTTCTTTTGGGGGCGGGGGTGTCTTCCCGTTAGAATTGCAGGCCACTGGCCTCACACAGACCACAGCTATGATGCAACGTGTTTGAAATTCCAGGGTTTTTTGTTTTGTTTTTAGATCGGGTGGAATATAAAAGACCCTTGTGAAGAGGTCCGGGGCTGTTTTTATGATTTTTCCCCTCTTTTCTCATTGTGCTAGGCATACTATTTTAGATACTAGCCACGCTAGTTGTCATGGAAACAGCTTTGCTTTCGTTCTCATATGTCATTACGTTAACACGACACGTATTGATCGAAGTGACAAGTGTCACCGACACCAACAGGTTTGAAAATAAATACAATCGACACTTCAGAAGCGACTTTCAGCTGATGGCAGCAGACCTGTGGGGGTCATTCAGGCACAGGTGTGCCAGGCGGTGAGTTTTATGAAGGATAGGATCGCGTGGGCCGGTCTGACCCCACGTGGTGGGGTGAAGGGGGCGCCTCTGCGGGCGGAGCGTGGTGTGCGTGGCCTGCAGGGTGTGCACGGCAGACGTGCCGGGTACCTCACCCCCGCGAGGCACAAGGAGTAGCCAGCAAGAAGTAGAAGTGACGAAAGGTGGCCAGGGACATAAGGACCACTAGGAGAAGGTTATTCTAGAGAAGCATTTAAAACCTCTTACGGTGACGACTTCTGTTTGGGTCGCCTCCTCCCCCAGACTGGCAATGACTCGAGGTCAGGGATGGCCCGTTGTGTACCATGCTCTCTCTTGCCCATCGCCTGACATTTGGGAAACCTCTATTTTTGAATGAATGGAAGTGCGTATTTTTATCCACTGGGCTGTTGACAGAGAGCGGTCATCTTTATGTCTCTCCCCTGGAGATCGCGGGTCAGCCAACTGTGGGCCACCAGACCTTGTGTGTCCTGTGTCTCGGTTTACTCTATGAACAGCCCGTGTGTAAACTGCGGTCGTTCATTGCTCAGCACCTAGCGTGTGGTCAGTCACCGTGTCTAGACAGGCCTCAGTTGTTTATGAGGTACCACTGGGCAGGGAAGGTGACAGGTGTGATCTTAGTGGGCCCAGACGTAATGATGTGAAGGACTGGAAAGCCACATTTGTCATGAATTTGACGATTTGCACCCATCATATTCTATAAGTCAGAGTCTCGGATGGTTCCCACTAGCCCTTCGCACATCGACTTCTCTTTAAGGCAACAAAATGCTTAGATGGTTAACGTGAGGATATTTTAGTGTCGAAAACCAATTAACACTAATCATCAGAAACTTAGTTTGAAAACTACAGTATCACAATTAATGTAACTTGTTTAGTCACTTATTATTGGTTACTTAGCAAATGCTACTAATGTCTGTCTGCTCTGTCCATCTCCAGTCATTAAGCAAGCAAGTCATCATCACTCTGTCTCTTCGTGAGCTCGTGTCTGCTCTGTCCATCTCCAGTCATTAAGCAAGCAGGTCATCACTCTGTCTCTTCGTGAGCTCATGACTGTTGGTCTGACCTGCGAGAGCGGCAGAAACCAGGCATCACCCCATGTCACCTTTTGCGTTTCAGATTTAAGCGTAGGATGCTAGAACCCGGAACCAGAGATGAGAAGCCTGTAGCCTAAGTGTCCCTGTCTCTTTTTCCTTTTCCTCGGCCAGCTTGGGGATGAACCACGACGATGACCACTCCTCCTGTGCCGGCAGATCCCACATCATGTCGGGAGAGTGGGTGAAAGGCCGGAACCCCAGCGACCTCTCCTGGTCCTCCTGCAGTCGAGATGACCTTGAAAACTTCCTCAAGTAAGTCTTTGAATCATTCCGTACAATCTGTGCAGGAGGAGGTGCTTCCAGAACACACGGTCATTGGAGGCTCGGCAAGTGTGGAGTCCATTCGAGAATTCTCAGCTGGCCTGGCGGCTGGTCACTACAGCAATCTGTAAATGGGACAACTTCCTCCCACGCGTGCGTCTCGTCCGACGTTGGGCGCCCAGCTGGGCTTCAAAAATGCTTGCCGACTGAGTGGAATATCAACACCGTGACCCTGTCTTGAACTCTGTTGTATTTCATTTTATTTTGACTGTAAGTGGACAGCGCCCCTCGGTCTCTGTAGAACAGGTATTTCCTCTGTACCCAGGTCATATCCACCGGTGGGACGCGTGTCATCCGGGGAGCAGGGCTCGCTCACTCTCTCCCGTTGTCAGGCTGGGTTGGGTTTATCTCTGCCACTTTCTTTCCAGAATGTGTCGGCACATTCTCAGGCTTCCGTGGAAGACCTGGCCATCTGATTTCAGACCTTTGTCAAACAGAGTCTGCGCCCAGGTGTAATTGTGGGTCTCTTAGTGTCAGGACCTCAGGTTTGGCGGACAGAGACACCACTTAGCCGTGTGCACCTGTCCGCCCCATGGAGATGCACAGGCATCAGTGAGTCTCACCTGCGATGGAGCTTTGCTGTCCAAACACCCATCAAAGTGCCCAGTGAGGGCCAGGGGAATGCAAAAGTGCCACTCTGTCTTCTGCCCTCAAACACCCATCAAAGTGCCCAGTGAGGGCCAGGGGAGCGCAAATCCTGGGTCTTCTTTCTTGTGTCCTGTGGGTGGTGAAATTGTGTAAGTGGTTCTCGTGGCTTAAAAATGGACACATTAGTTTTAACATAATCTCTTCCCTACTGAGTCCTTATTGTCTCAGACTCTTAGGGAATGTTGCAAGCCCCTGGACATTGTTTCATTTTACTCGGGGTCTGTGAAACAAGGCAGAGTGTTTCTGTTCGCTCAAGTACGTACACAGGGGACAGGCCGGTCCCCCTGCCTATATAATGTGAAACAAGGCAGAGTGTTTCTGTTCGCTCAAGGACGTATGCAGGGGACAGGCCAGTCCCCCTGCCTGTATAAGCTGTGTGTGTGTGTGTGTGTGTGTTTGTGCCACTCTCTCTCTCTCTCTCTCTCTCTCTCTCTCTCTCTCTCTCTCTCAGCCCGGGAGAGCTGGACCAGCATCAGCCCCTGTGTGCTTAGGTGTGTGCAGCCCAAGATTCTTCAAGAATCTTGGCAAGAGGATGGGTTTTGCTTTTCCTACTGTCGGCCTTGTTTCAGGAAATTAAACATAAAAACACTTAAGACTTCAACCTTCTAATGGAGCTATAGCCTCCCATCCCCCGTCCAGGAGTTCAGAGATAATATGCTCATCCTCCTTGAAATCCTGAAGTCCTTTGCAGAATCTGCCACCAGGGATGACAGAAGGTGTGGTCAGGTGGGACACCTGGACCAGTCAGCTGCCACGACCTGCCATCCACCGCTTCCCCCCTCCATCCCCGCCCCCACCCTCCGCCGCAACAGAATCTGCAGAGTTGGAAATATCCACTTTGTTTTTATTTAAAATAAAGCAAAACGACCCTAACTTCTATTTTCTTCTTTAATTCCTAGTAACTTTTACTCAAAGCCATATTCTAAGAAAATATCATAGGAATCGATTTCAAAGTCATCCTCATCCATGAAAGCTCTCAGGACCCCCCAAGAAAAGGACACGAGGCTTCGTTATTCCCGAGCCCTGTCCTGCGTGCTAAGCTCTCGCTGCCTTCGGAGTGAAGGTCATGCATGCATTTGGCCATGTGGAAAAAGCAAAAAGCGAAAAAGCTCAGGCCATATGTTCGGTGCCTGGGTCATCTTCACATAAATCATTTGGAGCTGCATCCTTCTCACTGGCTAAAACTCAAAACAAAATCCCGGGCAGTACCTCTGCAGGCTGATTTGTGTCTTGGCTGTTTCAGGTCGAAAGTCAGCACCTGCTTGCTGGTCACGGACCCCAGGAGCCAGCACGCGGTGCGCCTCCCTCACAAGCTGCCTGGGATGCACTACAGCGCCAGCGAGCAGTGCCAGATCCTATTCGGTACCAACGCCACCTTCTGCAGAAACATGGAGGTAGGCCGCCACGGGAAGGCCGGCCGCGGAAGGGGCGTCTGGCTTCTGCCAGAAGACGCAGGTGTTCACACTTGGCACACACACGCACTCACACGTGCGCACACATGTATCCAAGTATAAGCACACCCATTCACATGCACAGACTTGCATATACATATACCCTCGTGGGCATTTGCACAGGCACATCCATGAGAAGAGACACACACACGCACACACACACACACACACACACTCTCTCTCTCTCTCTCTCTCTCTCTCTCTCTCTCTCTCTCACACGTGTAGGCAGTTTTGCAGGGGGATGCTTCAAAATTACTACCGACACCGACAGCCTAATGTGTTTTGTTTTGTTTTATTTTTTAATCCAAAGGAATTTCTCTCTTTTTTTGTGGGGGTGGGGGTGAAGGGCAGATGGGGAGAGATGGCTGCACAGAATTGTAAGGTTTTGACATGGTATATGCAGCAGAATAATTTCACACGAAGATGGTTAGAGTCGGATAATAACTGTAAGTCAACCAATAAATAACAACAGAGCTATAGCTAATAAGGCAGCAAGGGAGGACATTGCTTACCGCTCTGATGTCTTACGCACATGAGACTAGGTCGTGTAAGGATGGGTCATAATTGCCTGTTAGTCGTTTATACTCCACTTCGCTAAGAACCCGAGGCAGTTCACATTCTTAGGGTTCATGACATGTTCCATTTAGGTGTGGGTGTCCTTGAGGCCCCCATAGCCAGCCCATATCTCCAGGTGGACAGCATCGTGACACCCACCAATGACATCACGACATCTTACGGCGTCTCCAGTCGTTTCAGAGAGAACCGTGATGCCAAATCCTCAACAAAATTCTCCGAATCACCTGTGAATCCCTTTAGCAGGGGGAAAAAAAAAAATACTGCTTACTAGAGACCATGAGAAAGAGAGAATGACACTCTTAGCCAGGAATTTTAGGGGAATGAATATCCTAAAGGCATTACAACTCCAAAAATCTGGATGAGTTTCTTAAAAACCACAGTGGCATGGCAGTT
>NW_006443292.1:4276721-4289707 GCF_000325575.1 Pteropus alecto | reverse complement strand
TGCTGATGCTCAGAGCCCTCGGCTTACCTTGCTGTGCAGAGCCTTCAAGAAGCGGCTTGGAAAAACAACTGTACTGTACGTGAATGAGGCAAGGGCTGGGGGCCATAGGCGCATGCGTGACTCTTTCGCAAGGCCTGGGGGCCATATGCGCATGCGTGAACCTTTTGTCTTAAAAGTTTCTAGAACGTTAAGCCCATTACAGAAAAGAAAATAATAAGGAAACATAACAGAGGTTGGACCCGGCCAAAGGAATAAAACCGCGAAACACACACGTACGGAGAAGTTGAACTGTTTCTTTTTCTTCTTCTGGAATACAAACCATGAAAACTAAGAAGAAACCGGATAGATTATGTTTTGAGAAAAATACTAACCACCGTGACGGCTGGTGGGCAGAGTTCTCATTTTGCTGTTTGCTGCCTCTCGTGAGGGACAAAAGCATATTCCTGGTAGAAGGTGGAGGCGCGTGGCCTCGGGGTCACGTTCTCTGTGGGTGCGTCTTTGTTGCATGAAATCACGAGGGTCCGTGGTCGATTTCAGAGGATTTGTGAGCAGGGATAGGAAAGAGAATTACATCTTTGCTTTTCCTGTAATTATGCACGTTGGCATCAGCCACAGCTGTCTTCGTGGCTTCCATGACTGTCTCAAGATTAGAGGTCACTGATTTTTTTTCATACGGCATGACAGTGGTAGTCAGTGTCTCAAAATATCATTTACACTCACTACTACTTCAAAATTACAGGGGATAGCCAACCCAGAGGCAGATCTTGTTATGTAATGCGTTGCCAAGGAACACACATATTGCTATATTCCATGTTTGCACCTATTTCTGTATTTTGAATGATCCTTGAGTTTGTCTCCTTGGTAATCTCATGTGTTTTACAGTTAATTATGCATCGACAGATATCACTTAAAAGGTTCAGAGTCTCCTCCAGATACCTCCTAGCAGAAGGCCAGAGGCTTGGTGCCAGGAGTTGGCAGGCCAGCATCTGCCCCGGCAGAAGTTCTGGCTCGCCACGGGCTATTAACCCTTCTTTAGGGAGAGTTTCTGGTACAAACCTTCTTCCGACTCAACTTCCGTATCTGTTCTTCTTTTGGCTCTCACCGTGTGTAGCCATTTTCAGACCAATCCAAATTAAAAACCGTTTCCTTGCTCAAAGATACAGGGTAAATAACTGTAGGGGAAAAAAAAAAAAAAAAAACCACGTTGCTACAGTTGTTTTGGGAGCAGCCCAGCCTCCAACATTAAAACCAGGTTCCTGCTTTCCTCAACATTTGCATACCAGAGAACCAAGAAAAGTTAAAAATACAGTCCATTTTCAGTTCTGCGGCTCTGGAGATTCCCCACACCATCACCATAGTGTCTTTCATGTCTTGTCTTCAGAATGCTGGTATTGTAAGGCTCAAAGCTGTCCATGGAAATATGAACTACCAAAAAAATTTGGCCTCGGGAGCTGGCATTTGTTGCAAAAGTTATTGGCAAATATCGCCGTCTCCTCTTTTAGCCAATGGTAATGTGATGTTTTTAATTCAATAAAGTGTTTCAAGAAAGTCCAAACCTAAAAGTTATAAACATCGGGTAGTAAATATTTATTAGAAAGGGGAAACGAACTTTACGCAATTAGTCCAGTCCATCTTTTTTATGATTACAAGTTCCTCCTGTGTCTGTCAGCAGTCACTGCAAAGCAAAGTCACGATTTCACAGGACTTTAAGGCTATTGAAGCTCAGATACTCTGCCAGGTGACACAGAGGGTGGGAGGCCAGAAGTAGGTCTGACTTGTCAGCCGAAAGGAAGAGTCTGCCGTCCTAGGGGAGACAGAGCAAGAAGAGGGGACTCAGGCAGCCCTGACGATGATCATGGCGTCGCAAAGCCCTCGCCCCTTCTCGTGGCAAAAGCAATACTTCTCTGTCCCCTCCCCCATGACCTCGGTTCCCCGAGGTCCTCAGTTGAAAGGTGCTGTGTGAGGACCGCTCATCCTTTTACTCTCACGGCTCCTCATGGCGCGTTCCACCGTCTCCGTTTCTCAGCCCAGTGTGATGTCACTGCCCCACGAGGAGAGGAAGGCAGCGACGGGAGGTGACACGCACCCGCCCCGGCCGCACCCGTGGGCGAGCACAAGTGTGCTCCATGCCATGGCATCCGCAATGGACTGAGCTGTGCATTGGATGCTGTTTTTTAAAAAGTGTTAAGTCCGGATGCTGGAAGCCAGTTGCTTTGGGGAGGGAGGCGAGAACGTCTAGACTGCGGGTAGGCACTCAAGGTCTTGCGCGTCACGTTTCCTCCTTTGCTGGTTTCCCTTGAACGCTGCCGGCCTCTCAGCAGAGCGTGGAGGTGCCGTCAGCTAGCACAGCGGTCGAGAAGATGGGCTCTCGACTCAGCCTGCCCAGGGCACGCCCTGCCTCTACTTCTCGAGCATGTTACATAGTCTCTCTGTGCCTCGGTCTCCTAATCTGCACAATGAGCGAAATCATTGTACTTATACATCAGGGGGTTGTCACGAGGGTTAAGTCACAAATGAATCAAGCCCTCGGCACCAAGGGCTAGTTGGCTAGTGTCCTTTTCTTACTACCTCATTTCTTGGAGCTAGTGGGAGAGGAGGCACTGTTTAGCCGACTGTCCCCTTGGTGGGTCCTTCTCTCTGTGTCTTTCCCCGTGCTGCCCTCGCATTCCTCCTGGTTCTCTGGGTGTCTGTAACCCCTGGGAATTGCTCTCCAGCCTCCAGTCCGTAGGCTGGAAACCCTTTTGCTGTCCTTTCTTAAGTCCCACGGCAAGTCCCATGGGCATCTTGATGGATAGAGGCCCCTGCGGTGTCCGGGACGCTTAGGGAGTCCGGATTCCACCTTGAACAACAGTGTTCTTTGATGTTAGTTGTTTCTAAACCTGGCGGGCCATTGGGACCTGCTCCAGAGAATGTCAGAAGTTTTCATGCCCGACTTTAGATCGGCTGTGTTAGTCTCTGGGGAGTGGGTTTCAGGTGTGTCTTTCTATACAGCTTCCCTGGGAGGCTCAGCTCGGCCCGGCCCAGCGCAGCTCGGTTGGGGAACTGCAGATATGAATGGAACCTGTCCCTTTAACGCCCGGGCACCTGGCCGGAAGCGGAAGCGGAAGCGGGGCCTGGCCCCGCCCCCTCGGGCAGACACTCGCTGCGGTACGATGCCGGGCGGGCGCCAGGCGCGGAGCCGTCCCGCCTGCCACAGCCTCAGCTTCCTGCCCGGCAGCTGCAGCCTCCCTCGGAGCTGTTGGCCGTTGGCAGCAGACGGCCCCAGTTTTCCAGAACATTTCCAGGAGACTGCGCCCTCCGCTCTCCAGCTTTCTGCCAGTTGTGCCCTGTCCTTCATTTCTTGTCCCCACCCCTTGTCAACTGGATGTCTGGGTATCCCGGCCCCGCCTCACCGAGCGGGACCCACCTCGGGTCTCCCCAGCCAGGTAACAGCCTCTGCAACCTCCAGGAACACGGAAGGAGTGACCAATCCTAGAACCTTCCAGAAGCGGGGCCGGCATGCCGGCCTGCGGAAAGGCTTCAAAGCACAGTAGCACGTGTGGGAAATTTGGATGAGTCACTTTTCCGTCCAGCTCTTCGCATTTTATTTTATCTCCCCATCGGCTCGCATTATCAGCAACACCTTCCTGAGGGTTTTCACGTAACCGGCCCCTTCAGCATCGTGTCGAATCAGAGCTGCTCTCCACACACGCGCCGTGGCCGGTGAGGAAGCGGATCGAAATCCCCTTCAGAGTCCGTACAAGGGACGCCGCCAGCCGAAGACAAGCAGCTGAACCCCGACCGCGTGGCCAGAAGTGGCTCCCGAGGAGCTCGCCCCTTTGCTGTGTTCGCAGCCCCCCCAGCGAAGGAAGCCGGGCGCTGACCTGCTTGTCAGGGGGCGCCCTGGGGACCTCAGCGGCACAACGCGCTTGACGTGACGTTTGCCTGAAGCCAGTGCGGTGACAAGCGCTGTCTGCCCTGGACCCACGGCGTCCCACTGCCCTTCAAGGCGTCTGCCTCAGCCCGGAGCCTTTGGCCTCCACACACATTTGCCTCCTCGGTTGGAAAAATGGAAAAAAATAGAAAAAGCCGCATCCTCCCTGCCTCCTGCATACGCGTATGTGAGAGCTCCTTTGTGTGTCTTCCGTATCTGTCATTTCCTCTTAATTTTTTGGAATAACTTGTGCATTTCTATTATATTTTTCTCAGTCACCAACTCCGTGCCCCTGCCTGTGTTCAGTGGTGTGTCTCTTCTCTGTCACGCTGCGTTCAGTGTGGTCTTCGTTAGTTACCTGATTTTATTTTCTCAGACATTTCTCAACCAAGTTCTGATACTTCAAATGTTACCTCCTTTGACCTGCCCATGTTTTCCCATAGTTCTTGTGTATTTGCAAATACAAAAAAAAAAGACAGTTACTATTTTTTTTTTTAAGAATTCATGCACATATGCTGGCACAATGTTTTTAGCGACCCATGACCATATCTTCTGGTGATGATTCTTCACCTACTTTATCCCCCCTGTTTCTTCCATCTTAGTAGAGATTCTGTGCTGATTCTTCCCCACTGTTGTTCACCTCTGAGTTATTCTTCGACCAATTATTTATAGGATCTTTATGTTGGAGAGAGCCTGGGATGTTTCCAGGCTGGCACAGATCCTCCTCAGGGAGGTGTGTGCATGTGTGTGTGCGTGCGTGTGTGCGTGTGTCTCAACCTACAGAAATTCCTCACCACACACGGTCTCTTTCCTGCTGTGAGATACGACTTCCTACACATACGGTTTATCATCGTAATTTCCTTGTGCAGCTCTGAAGTGTCTGTTCTACCTCATGACAAGTGGGTCTAGAATCTCCCATAACAAATCTAAGCATGCGTTTCTTTTTTTCTTTTCTGTTCTGTTCTTTGCCATTCCCCTGCTTCCTCCCTCCCTCCCTTCCCCTTTCTTTTCTTTATTTCTTTTTTCCTTCCTTCCTTCCTTCCTTCCTTCCTTCCTTCCTTCCTTCCTTCCTTCCTTCCTTTTTCTTTCTCTGCCTCTTCTCTCTTTCTTTAAAGAGTTTTATGGAAGTATAATGTGCATACAGAAAAGTGCACAAATCATAAGTTTAGACCTTGATTAGTTTTTATAAATTAAACACACCTGTGTAACCACCAAATGGGCCAAGAACCAGGATGTGAGCCTTGGTGAGTGACTTCCCAGCCCTGAGCTTCTGACTCAGTTCAGGGTCCTTCTGCAAACATCTGCCTCTTCATTGGAAAAGTGGAAAAGATAGAGAAAACTCCATCCTTCTTGCCTCTCACAGCTGTCGTGAGCCTCAGGATGACAGATATCAGAGCTCTTTGTCATTTGTAAAGCATGACACAGATGCCAGCTATCTGCCTAGAAAGCATCACAGTGACAGGTGTCCATGCAGTCCACCCTATTTGTCCCATTGTAAAACAGAAAAAGGCGATGTGTGGCTTGGGCGCGTAGCACGACGCCGGCGGCTGAGCTCGGGTCAGAGGCTGGAGCTCTAAAGTCACCTTTTCTGCTCATCCTCGTCTTTGCTTTTATGCGGAACAAGGTAACCACCATCTTGACTCCCACCTATAATTTTCCCTTGTTTTCGAAGGTCATGTAAAGAGGATCAGAATCGCATTGTTCGACTAGACCACAGTTTATCTGTTCTACTGTTGATGGGCGTTCGGGTGGTTTTCAGCTTTGGGACTCAAACATGCGATTGCTGTGAACGTTGACTGCCTTGGGTGGGCATATACACATTTCTGCTGGACATACAACTAGGAGAGGAATGGCCGAGGGTCACAATGTGCATGTCTTCAGCGAATACTGCCATGGAGTCTCCCAGAGTGGGTGCAGTGGATTAGAACGCCATCAGCTTGAGAGAGTTCTTAGCACGCCACATCCTTGCCAACGCTTGGTAGTCTCCATCTCTTTCCTTCTTTCTGGTGGGTATGTAGAAGTACCTCATGGTGATTTTCATTTGCCTTTCCTTGATGACTGGTGAAACTGAGCACTTGTTCTTATGTTTATGCCCATCTTATATGCTTCGATATTCTCTTTTGTGAAGTATCTCTTCTGGTCTTTTGTGCATTTTTCTACTGGTCTTTTTCTTAATTGATCTGTGAGATAGATGTGTGTGTGTATATATATATGTATATACACACACATCTTAGATACAAATTTTTTGTTGACTCTTCGTATTGCAAATATCTCTCCCATGTATTGCAAATATATTCTCTCTCTCACAATTATCCTTTTGAGAAACAGAGTCCTTCATTTTAACATAGTATACTTCATTAATTTTTCCCTTTATGGTTAGCATTTTCTGTGTTCTGTTTAAGAAATCTTGGCCCGGCCTCATTCTCCTTTGCTTTGATGATTGGGAAAGTTTTATGGGAGAGCGCTGTCTATAAAGTGCATAATAAAGAGTTTACGGCACCTTCTTCCTCTCTCTCCTGAAGGGCTAGTTATGTCCCCTGATCCCAAGCACTCCTACCCCATAAACTCACCTCCCGGGTCAGCCTTGTCTCTGGAGCATGTGTCCATACACTGACACCACACCCCCGAAGAGCTCTGGGGTCTGAGTGTGTGGAATCAAACATTTAACGAGGTGCAGTCAGTCTTTACGGGACCAGCTGTGCCGTGCTCGGGGCTCTCGTCTTTCCGCCATTCTGTTGAGGGGTGACCGGTAATGGGAACATAGGGCCTCTTCCGAACCCAAAGGCACAATATTCCACTTGCATCGTCAACTTTTTTCAGGGCACAGAGCAGCTCTGACATTCTTGGAACATGAGAAAGAGCTGTGGGCTTCGCGTAGCTCCCTGACAAAGCCCCTCCGGCCCTGCTGTCCTGCCCCTTCCCTGCAACGTGTAAGCGTTTTTTGAATTTAGACAGCACAGTTGCATGTCTCTTCTGTGCAGATGTTTGAGATTCCTTGGAACAGTGACCTCGAAACCGAGCACGGCACACACCCTTGGCGAGCCCGCCGTTACTGTCCTGAGCTGTGCACGGGGACCTTTGACCCACATCCTGCTCCAAGTGCCCCCACGGGTTCCCCAGCCAAGCCCTACAGGGTGACATCGCCCCACTCCAGTTCAGGCTTTTTTTTTTTTTTTTTTTTTCATTTTGCCTTGATAGAGTTTGGCATCATGGACATACTGCGTCTTTAAAAGAGCCTTAAGTACTTCTGGTCTCAATTTTCAGACCACGAGGCGAGGATTTGGGTGCAAGTAGTTTATCTGGGAAGTGATCCCAGGAAGCACTGTGAGGGGGCAGGGAAGTGGGGGGGCGGGAGTCAGAAGAGGTGCACAGATGGGCAGGCCAGCACGTGGGCGGGGGGCCCTCCCACTGGGGCTCACGGAGACACGTGTGGAACTTGCCTCGGAGCCGTTACACTCAGCGCCCGTCCCTCGTGGTCCAGCAGGGAGATTCAGGAGGACAAGGAGGACGCTGCTACGTCTGTTTCCGTCCATTTCACACCTTGTCTCATTCTGAGCATTTTGTCCACATCCAGGTTGCCTATTAATACATGGGAGTCGGTATTTTTTAATGCCTATTTCTGCTTTAGTGGAATTATTTTGATTGAGTGTTTGTGCATGTTAAATCCTCCGGGTGAAATACTGTAAGAAATTCCACACGGCTCAGCCGAGCTAGAAGATAGGCAACCACAGAGGGGACCGAAGTTTGTCCCTTTGGCCCCAGGGGGCACCCTGAGCTCTTTAGCACCCTTGGGGCCACCATTCTGGGTCTGTGTAACGGCCCCTCCGGCCTCAGCTCCAGAGCTGCTGCTTCCAGCAAATCACCGCGGAGGAGGCCTGGCTGGTGAGATGCTTCTCCTATGGGCACCTGCCTTGTCCCTTCTACCTTCCCACGTTAGGTGGAAGGCACCTGTTCACTAGCGGCTCCCGGCCTGTCCCTGCATCAGACACCTAGGCCCCGAACAGTGAACACCAGACCTGCCCAACTGACTGCTGGGGACACAGGCCTTCTCCGGAGAAACACACAGCATTTTGTTGAGCTAAATGAACCGGTTGAAATGATGCCCCTGTTTTTTTGTTCATTTGTTTGTTTTGACATCCAGATTCACGACCTTCCTTCTTTCCTTTTGATTTCACATTTTAAGTCTAAACCAGCCATCACCCTCCCCTTGTGACGCATGCGTGATATTCTGGGAAGTCATCTTCCTTCCCTTGTCCACAGCACCTGATGTGCGCTGGCCTGTGGTGCCTGGTGGAAGGAGACGCCTCCTGCAAGACCAAGCTGGACCCTCCCCTGGACGGCACCGAGTGTGGGGCTGACAAGGTAACCCCACCTCCCACCGCCCCCGCGGGCAGCCCCATGCCTCCATGGGCCCAGGCCGTGTCCCCTGGGAGGCCATCTGCACTGCACTCATGAGCCCCCGAAGCATCCCCTGGGCCACCCCAGAAATGCTCACGGAGCCCTCTCCAGGTATAGAGGGGTACCTAAATCACCTCTCTGCTTTTTTCTTATAAATTACAAGAATCATTCACTGAATGTTTTCGTTACGTTAGCTCCTTTTGTCATGAAAGTGGATCTTTTAGAAGGAAAAGCTTTACATCAGGAGACCATAAATGGAGAAACAGGATCGCTTGCCATACAACAAAGGTGACCGTAAAGTAGATTTATTGAGAACAGTGTCACCCAGTTCTGGCTAGAGGTTAAGAGAGCGAGCCAGCGGTTCTCCGCAGGAGAGACTGGTGAGATAGGTGTCCCCAGCCCCCGCCACAGCCCCAGACTTTCTCCTTAGTTTCGTCGCAATGACCGAAAGAGGTGCCGTGTCTGGGGACCACTGAATCACCCCAGAGTCTGTGCCACGCACATTAGGAAATGCTGTTTTATGGACGTGGTTCCATAGTGTAGCGGTCAGCACGTCTGCTTTACACGCAGAACGTCCTGGGTTCACGCCCAGTGGAGCCACGGTCCATGGTCTACGGCCACGCCACCCTGAACATGCCCAATATCTGATCTCGGAAGCTAAGCAGGGTCAGGCCTGGTTAGTACTTGGATGGGAGACCACCTAGGAAGACCAGGTGCTGTAAGCATAAATAATAATAATAATTAAAAAAAAAAAGGAAGTTCTGTTTTAGAGGGCTGGCTTTCTCCTACGCCCAGAAGGAGCCGAGGTTCAGCCACGTGGTGCTGCCGGCTGTGGCATCTCCAAGCACCAAACCCAACTCCGAAGTTCAAAACCACAGAGCCAGGAAATACTGCCTTCCAGAGTGAGACACGCTCGCATCCTGAGGCGTCTGCAGAAGCTCGGGCCTCTTCGCGAGCCATACGCATTGGTCCTTATTCTGGGAACTTAGAAAACCCCAGTGGAGCACATTCCCTAGGGAAGTTTAGGGCAAAATACTCATGCCCCAGACAGAGGGACACAGGTCGAGTGAGTCAGGAATGTCACTAGAGTTCGCGAGCACACGTACCCCGAAATAGTCTGCTTCCATGTGCGTGACAGCAGCGGGAGGCGGCGTGGCATGGAGCTTCGTTTCATTTTTTCACGTGGAAGGGACGGCTGTGTTTCAGTGGTGCCGCGCGGGAGAGTGTGTGAGCAAGACCCCCATCCCGGAGCACGTGGACGGGGACTGGAGCCCGTGGGGCGCCTGGAGCATGTGCAGCCGTACGTGTGGGACGGGAGCCCGCTTCCGGCAGAGGAAATGTGACAACCCCCCGTGAGTCCCCCCGACCGGGCCTTCCCCAGGGTGCCCTGGTCAGGCCTTCGGGCCTGCAGCTCTCACCGCCCGCAGCAAAGCGGGGACGGTCTCTGGAGGAGAATTCGAGCTTAAGGAGAGTCAAACCCCCGCGGGCCGGGGCGCAGGGGCGGCGTGCGTGTCCAACACGTCTCGGTCTAAACAGCGCTCTCTCCACGAATGTGGACACAGAGACGCTGCGATGAGCTGGCTCTCTGTTCCTTGCCCAGGCCTTAGTTGAAAGGTTTCCAGGGACAGCTGGATGACAGTCCCTCCTGGCCTGCTTCGCGGACTTCCTTAGTCGAGGGTCGTTCCAGGAAAGCCTGCAGGCCTTCGGCAGAGCGAGGCCAACCTTCAGACTGGCTGTCAGCTGACCTGGGAGCAGCCGGGCGGCTGATGAGTCAGCTGTCTTGTTCATCCACATATTTTTAAGTTGTCCTCTTAGAACTATTTGACTGAAAATAGTTGTTCAGGTTTGTTTTTTCTTTCCCCTCGTAGACTTTCTTTTAACGACTGACTGTCGTGACAGCCATGACCCTTCTTGTTCACCTTTGCACGTTGGTTCCGCCCAGAAAGCTCAGGACTAGATTTTGTGCTCAATTATAATTTCTTCACCGCAGAGCTTTTTTCTTCTCTTGAAGTTTCTCATTTTTAATATTTCTTTAAATGGTCTGTTTTATGGCTTGTGTGCAATCAGCTTGCGTCACATTAATTTTGAAAATGAGCCAGTTATATATAACGACTAAATAGAAATACTTTATGTTCATAATTACGTCATGTTGCTGTATAATTAGCAAATCCTCCTATTTAAAAATCCTGATGCCCAGGCTATATCCTAGCTCAAATAAATCACAAACTCTGGGGCGGGTACCCAGGAATCACATGCTTTAAGCCTCTCCAGGTGACCCTGATGTCAGCCAACTTCGAATTAAAGGAAAATTTACATTCACAATTTAGTCAATGCCAAAAACACCATTTCCCAACCCCCCCCCACTCCCCCACCGCCAGTAGTTCTGTAAGCATTGATACCACATATTTTGTCTCATTAAAATTTTTTCCTCCCGCAGAGTATTCAACACATAGGAGGCATTTAATCCTTTCGGAATGATTTCTTAATTAAAAGCGTAGATGGTGTGTCAGGATTCTCCACAGAAACGGAACCAGTAGGAGACAGACAGAGATGTTTATTACTAGAAACTGGCTCACATGATTATGGAACCCAGGAAGTCTCATGATGTGCAGTCTGCAGGCTGGAGGCCCAGGAAAGCCGATGGTCTAGTGCAGTCCAAGTGCAAAGGCCTGAGAACCAAGGCTTGGGGCAGAGGCGGGGTTGGAACAGACAAATTTCTCCTTCTGCCTTTCGTTCTATCCAGGCCCTCCATGGCTGGGATGAGGCCCCCACACACTGGGTGGTGGGGACATCCGCTTTACCAAGTCGACCAGTTGTAGGCACACCCAGAAAAAACGTGTAATCTGGGTACCCTGTGGCCAGTCAAGTTCACCCATAAAATTAACTATCACAGATGAGTAAATCATTAGAAATCCTTGAAACAGAAGCAAAATCTATTCCAAGCTTCCGGTGGCCGCCGGCACTCTTCGGCACCTTTGCCTTGTAGACCGGTCACTCCAATTTCTGCGTCCATCTTTGTAGGGTCGTCTTCCATGTGTCTTTGATCTTCTCAGGACACTTGTCGTTAGATTTAAGGCCCACCCTAATTCAGGGTAATCTCATCTTATAATTAAGAGTTCCCAACTTATATCTACCGAGACCCTTTTTCCAATTCAGGTCACGTTGGCAGCTTCCAAGGGGGCATATCTCGGGGTGAAAGGGTCGCCATTCAACCCGCTGTGACCTCGAAGCCTCCATTCTGTTCTCAGACAGGTGCTCCCCTCCCTCTCCCTAACTCATTTTTGGCCCTCATCAGGGCTCGAAGTGGATGTCCCCCCGCAGACCGGCCCCCTTCCTTGGCCACCTCGCATCGGGTGGGGTGCCTGCTTCACACTCTCTGCTTCTTTAGTAACATTCCAGGGGTAGTACAACTGTTCGTAATTACTCAAGTATTTGGTCACTCATTTTCCCTTTGCCCTCCCCACTGGCTTTTGAGCCCCAGGAAGGCCACACCCATTCGGGCACCCTTCTGCCTCGCGTGCCCCCAGCAGGGCAGGCCTCCTTGCCACGTGATGCCCCCCGTCACTGCCAGGAGGCATGCTTGCTGAGCATAAGCAACTCTTGGCGTTTCCAGCGCCACCGACACACGCACCTACCATCCCCTCTCCCCCCGCCCCGCCAAAACACGGGTTATTGCGAATTATTATGCCAGGAAGGTGGATCAGGCCGGCCCGATGCCTTGTGTCATCTTGCCCCACTGAGGCCCAAATGTGAGGAACAGCCGGGAGGTGGGGGCCAGACCCCCCTGCACCGGTGCCCACCCCGCCCCAGCGAGACTGGCTCACCGCTAGGGTGCTCCGTGCCTCCCGAGAACAAGCCCTAATGCATAACCCAGCCTGGTTTGCCCAGGGCGAGAGCCGCTAACTGTGTTTGCTCGTCTGCCCGGTCTTTCTCAGTAACAGTGCAGCTCTACTTCCTGTTCTGAACAGAAACGCCAGGCTCTTGTCCCCTTGTCGTTTCCTATAGCATTTCTCACCTTCACGGAACCACCCCAGGCGAATGGGGAGACGAGGCTGGCCTCGGGCGGAAGGTTCAGCCCGGGCCCCGGGTGCCTCCCGCGGAGAGGCAGGATGCAGACAGTGTTTTATGATGTCCAGGCAGCAGCTGTCAGCCTGCTTTTGCACAGTGACCTGATGTGGTGATTGTTACAAAACACAGCTGATCGAGGCCCCGGGCCAGGCTCTGACCAAAACAACATTCTCTCCCTGGCTCGCTCCTTAAATCACCAGGCTGGCGGCCTCGAGATTTCCCAAGGATGTGCAGATCTCACCGCTGCGCGCATCGGAGCTGGAATGCTCCCCCGGGCCTCTCCCCACCCCCTTCGCTTTATATTCCTGGCCCCTTTCCCGTCTTCTGCAGCTGGTTTATTCACTGTCCAAAAATACTGGCAAGAGAGTCCCCTCCCATCCCGTTTTTTCCTCTAGCCTCGGTCTTTACAGCTTTTGGAATTTTTCTTTCTTGCCAGCTGACATCAAGGCCTCAGGGATCTTCCGTGTTTTTAGTCCAGCTTCCTAGGCTCGTGCTTTCCTGCCGTAATTGGTGTCGCTGTTGGTGGGAGTTTCCACGAAAAGACTGCAAGGCCGGAAGTTCGTCTCCGATTCGAATGCGGGTCCCCATCAGAAGGCTAGAGCGGGGG
>NW_006443292.1:4271927-4275663 GCF_000325575.1 Pteropus alecto | reverse complement strand
GGTGGCCCTGCAGGAGCTCGGGGCAGCTCAGCTCGCTCCACACACTTCCAGGATCTCACCAAAGCCCCTCTACCGTATTCTTTTTTAATTTGAAGCATCTTCATTACGGTATAGCGCAGAGAGAAGCGCTCCTGTCCTGGAGTGTGGCCCAGCACGGCACGCTCGTCACAGTCAAGTGCATGGGGGTCGGGGCGCGTGCAGGAGGGCGTTGCTGGCCCCTGGTGTGCGTGCGTGTGGCCCAACGAGGACCCGGGTTCACTGAGCAGCTGTGCCCTGGGTAACAGCAGACCTGCACGTGCGGCGGGCATGGGTAGCATCTCTAAGAGGTTTCCATCTGCCTTCCTTTCATGAGCCGTGGGGCTGAGCATCTGTGTGTCTGTCTCTGCCTTTGGACGGCCTTTCTTGGGAAGTGCCTGTTCACGTCCTTTGGTCTTACATTTAAACTACTTTATTCGTCTTTAGAAAGTCTTAATAGGGTATAACTAGAAATTGGGGGTTGATATCGGAGAAGCAGCTTGAAACACCCATCACACCCTTGGTGACCGTAGCAGTGGACCAGGCTGGCCTGCCCAGCCCTATGATGGCCGATGGGCAGCCCCGGCCCAGCCCATGCGTGCTGCCCCTGGCAACACGCTTCTTCAGACACACTGAGCGGTTAGTTACCTAACATCTGGGAGCTTCGTTCCCTCAGCTGAAGGGTGCAGTCGGGATGCTCCCGATTATTTGTCCAGACTTAGGGAGGACACAGCTTCAGGGAGCGGGCACAGCGTAAACCCTCCGGGTGCCTTAGCCCATGATCTCTGTTTCCGTGATAATGACTCTGACCTTACAGCTTCTTACCCGTGTCCTCAGGTGGCCATACCTCATTTCAGGATGAGATTTCATCTTGCTGGCACCTCTCCTTGCAGATATTCAAAGGATAAGGTCCTTATTATCCACCCTGACTCCAGTAAGCCACACCAGGAATGCAGGCAGAGCTGCCTGTCGTGGGGCCAGGCCGTGGGGGACAGGGGAACCCCCACCACACTCAAAATAAAGTGACCTAAATTAACCACAGCCTACCAGCCAGGCTTTCTCCTGGAGGCTGCAAGCTCTCAGACAGGCTCCAGACGGTGAAAACGGTTACTTCAGACCATTTTTGCCAGTGCACTTGTCCAGGTGGAGAGACGGATTCCTGGTGCTCCGTGCTCCTCTGCCTCCTCTGACGCCACCCACTTGGTCATTTTAAGATAAATTCTGATAATATATTGCAATCGAGTCTGAATACTGTTTACTGAAGACCAGCCTGGGCAGGGTTCTCGGCTGGAGCCCACAGAGGACTAGGCAGAAGGTGGGAACCGGTCCATCATTTCGCAAGGCCGATGATAAGCACCATAGCAGAGACTAGGGCAGCAGTAGGGTCGGAAGGAAAAGTGGGCTGCGGGATGGAGGCGTGGCCTTGAGAGGGTGGGCGGAGCGGGAGGGATGGAGGTGGGGGAGCTGGGGTGGCGAGCTGGGGGCGCTGAGAGGGGACTAGCCTGTGGGAGGAGGTCGGACAGTGGGAAGAAACATGGGAAACGGTTAATGAGGGGAGCACCCTGAGGCACAGGCGCTCGGGCCCAGGGCTCCGGGGAGGCCGGCCGGGGCGCCGTCTTCCTACACATGTCATGCAGTCGTTTCTCTGAGGTCCCTCTGCCTCTCTGGCGCTCCGGACAGATGAAAGAACAGAAGCTTCCTCTGTTCTCAGATCCCATACATTTCAGGGAGGTTTCGCTACTTCCGAAGTCTGAGAGCGAAACTCAGGGCCCCTCCCTGAGACCGCCAGTGTGTGTAGCCTCTCAGGGCAGACCACCCCCGCCGCCACCTCCCATCCCCAGGCAGGAGAGGTGTTGTCTGGTGGGCGTGAGGTGGGCACGGAGGCACAGGCGGGGCCTCCCCTCCCACTCCAGAAGTTTCCTCCAGCACAGAAATGTAGACCAGGACCTGGCAAGCTATGGCCGACGGGCCAAATATGGCCCGAAACCTAGTTTGGTAAATAAAGTTTTATTGGCACACGACGATGCGCTTGTTGCTGCATTGTCTCTGGTCGCTTTTGTTCTGTAACGGCAGAGTTTGAGTCGTTGCAGCAGAGACTGTGTGGCCCCCAAAGCCGAAAATATTTACTATCTGGCCCCTGGCAGAAAGTCTGTGGATCCCCCATTATAGGCTTTGGTGACACGAAAACCTAAAGATCTTTGTCACCTTCTGTTGTATCTCCCCTCCCCACCCAAGGCAGTGATCACAGGCCAACCTCACTGTCTGAACGTGAGAAATGGCAAAGAGAGGAGAAGCAGCACCCACAATGAGATGGTTGATGTGTCGAAAGTGACCCCCTGCCGATGGGACAGTGTGACTGATAAAAAGTCGTCGAGTGGAACAGTTAGTTGCGGTTTGCGCCGTTTTCTCGTGCGTGCTGAATTTCATGACAAAGCACGGAGGGACGCGCTCACTCCATCACGATGGCGTTGTGGAAATGAGTCCCGCAAGGGCTCCCAGGGACCTCGCGGCAGAGCCACACTTCAGCCAGACAGGCCAGCGCCCGCCTCTTCTCCGCATTGCCCCCCACACATGTGACTTGACCAGAAAACACAACTGTGTCTCTAGAACCTCTTAACAACCTCCCCCCCAAGCGCAGGCATCTGGGACCCAGTTTACCACGGGCCACGTGTGGTCTCACACTGGCCCAGAGCCAAGATCTGACTGGTCTCTACCCAAAGCCCATGAACAAGTGAATTGATCCTTCTGATTCTTTTTACTATAAAGTAAACGAGAGCTATTTATTTGCTCATCCTGAAACTCAGCTCAGGAGTGTACCTAGGAGCCATTTAAAGGTCTTCATTTTATAGAAGACCCGAAAAATCAAAAACTACACACACACTCGCACACACACAAAACCCTTGGGGTGTTCAGTGTTACAGATGGCCCAGTTTTTTTTTTTTATTTTTTGTTTTATTTTTTTTTAGGCGAGGCATCCCCTGGTCGACCTCACAGATTGCAAGAACCTTGTCAGCTTACAATCCCTTATTTTTTATTTTTTACTCCTACAGCACCTGGTCTTCCTAGGTGGTCTCCCTTCTAAGTACTAACCAGGCCTAATACTGCTTAGCTTCTGACAAATAGCCCAGTTTTAAGTTCAGATGAAAGAAACAATCTGCAGATCTTGCCGAACCGATGCTCACCCCATTTCATTTTCGGATGTCCTTGATTTACACTTTCTGGATGCATTTCCCTGATATCTCACTGAGCCATGCCATCAGCGTGGGTCCAGGGGCGCTGAGACGTGGTGTATAAGAGCTAGCGGGGTGGGGTGGGGGAGGGAAGGGTTGCTTTGCAAACCATGCCCCGCCCCTCCCTTCCCCCTCCTGGCAAAAGAGGCAACAGCTGAGCCCTCTGCCCTGTCCGCAGCCCCTTCCCACTGACTGACACAGACCGTTTCTTCCTTCCAGCCCTGGGCCTGGAGGCACACACTGCCCAGGCGCCAGCGTGGAGCACGCAGTCTGCGAGAACCCGCCCTGCCCCAAGGGCCTGCCCAGCTTCCGGGACCAGCAGTGCCAGACGCACGACCGGCTGAGCAGCAAGAAGAAGGGTCTGCTGACGGCAGCGGTGGTCGATGGTAAAGGCACAGGCCGCACCTTTTCGCAGTGGCCCCCTCCCTCCTTTCCCGAGAACAAACACCTTCCAGGAAAACCCAGAGGGCAGTCCGCGCCCCACCCCACCC
>NW_006443292.1:4246318-4271907 GCF_000325575.1 Pteropus alecto | reverse complement strand
CACAGGCCACCCACCAGGCCACTCCAGTCCTCCGGCCCCGAGTCGGCCTCGGACCCACTTCCTGAGCAGTGAGGTTGAACTTGGATGACCCAGGCCTGTGAGATTTCCCAAAAGCAGCTGCGAGCCAGGCAGCGGCCCAGGTTCCCCCTGCAGCCCCACGCGCAGCCTACTGCTCGCCGCCGGTGCTGAGGGGCCCAGGGCCAACATAGAGGAGCGCGAGGCTGTGCGGGGCAGGGCGGGGCCGGTGTGTCTGCTTCTTCCTTTCCAGTGTGGACGCCTTCTCGCATTTCTTTCCTCGGGTCGTTTTGGGTTGGCTCTCACTCCTTGACTGAAGTGTTCGGGGGGGTGAAAAGTCTTTTGAGGACAGTTTACAACTTGGTGAACATGATGATAAGCTCGGGTCACATTTCTTTCTAAGAGCTTTCTCCCAGATTAAGGGCCTCTGACCACTGGGCCGTCGCAGGCTTTCCCGGTGGCTAATAACATTCCAGATGGTGTATCGCGGCTCCAGAATTTATGTCGTTTGTTTAGCGTTTGTTTAGCGTTGAGAAGGATCCCGCAGGATCCAGTTCAGAGTTTTTGCCCTTAAAATTCTGTTCATCTGCAGAAAGTCAGACTGCGTTCTAATGATGGCAATATGGTCCCATTTATCGAGCCTACCATGTGCCAGGCACACGTTAGCCCCGTATTCATCATCTCATTTATTATGCAAAACAAGCCACATGGAAAATGAGAGGTCACAGTTGACGTGACATGTCTAAGCTCCTGCAGCTGATGAAAAGCAGAGAGGGAGCTGACCCCAGTTCCGGGGGAGCGGACTCAGAAAACGACCAGCTATCATCTGGCTTCTCATACTCGAGCGAGACAGATAGCGAGATGTCACGAGTGCCGGGTGGGGGAGCTTTGATAAGAACTCAAACAAATGCGCCCGATTTCTGCACAGCCTCTAAAGCCTTCTGCGGGAGAGTGAGGTTCCTGCCCCAGGTCTAAAGTTCCTTGCCCGTGACCCAAGGGACCTCCGAAAAAAATCTCACCATGCCATCGCTGGCTGCACGCTCAAGTGTGCGCAGCTGTGCAGGGGACACAGGCCCAGCCGGCACAGCGAAGAATGGCCTCCGACCTGCAGCCGTTAACCCATCGGCTTTGAACCCTCTTGTAAGGCGACGTGGGGTGTTCTCTCTCATAGTTGGCAACACCAGCCCACTCAGCCTGATGTTTTCCGTTTTTAAAAAAGAGCACCACCTTTGGGAGCCGTGTGACTGTACCTGCCCCCTCACCTACCCAGCAGATGAGGCGAGAGAGGTGGCCCAGCCTCCCAAGAGGACCGTAGGCAGCTGGAGGGAGAGGCTCGCACGTGGCCCCCGCTGCCCTCTGCCTGGCTGTTGGTCAGATGCAAGAAGACACAGGAGCTTCCAGAAGTCTCGGGCATGCTCTGCGTCCCTAATCCCGAGGGAGATAGCACTGGCAGCAGCTGCGTGTTCGCAGTCCTTCAGCCAAACCGGACTGCCAGATACAGGTCCCCGGGGTCAGCGTCATGTCCTCTGCCACCCCTCGGGAGCAGGCCGTGGCAGGTCTGGGGCAGACTCGCCCGTTCTCGTGGCCGCCCCGCTGCGTGCGCAGAGTTTCCGATCTTCCCTTGGTGTCTCGCTTCAGTCTGCGGTGCTCCTGCCTCGTGTCTTCAACGCAGAAATCTCTCTTCAATGTCTGTTTTTCCACCGATTTCTCCTCCAAGTCCAGATTAAACTTCTGTTTTGCTTCTCACCACTGTCGGACGGCTCGGCTCCTCCCTTATCGTCGCGGTGGCTGACACTGGTGTCGGCCCAGAGCCCCCTCCAGGAGGCCTCGCCTGGCGGCTATTCGGGGAAGCTCGCTGCGTTCAGAACGTTTTCACCTACCCGCTTTTTGGTTCTTTCTGCCAAGACAAGAAATAACGATAGCCAGAGTGCCACCACCTTTGATCTGACAAGTCGACCCCGTTTGAAAAGGACGGCCAACAGGGAGTAAGCATTTCGCCTCTGAAGGAGAGAGCCCAAGTTCAAGGCTTTGCAAGGGTAGCTCGACCCATCTCCCCCAGGGTGGCATTGTCAGGACTTCTTACACGTTTGGTTTCATTTCTCTTCAAATATAAACAGAAGCCAGCAGTTTTTCAAAGGAGCATTTCACAAGGATAAAGATGAGATAATAAACGGCCAGTGCAGACGGCAGCGGGGACATACAGATGATAATAAGCGCCCCTCTCAAAACGGAGTTTGCAAAAGGCACAACGCTAGCCGGGCCGTCACAGGAGCGGTCCGTGTGGCCGGGCCCCAGGCTCTCCAGAAGTCGTTTTGACCGCCCTATTCATAACATTGCCATCGCTGCGGAATTCTTTGCCCAGTGACGCACAGTGCAAGAAAGGGGAAGCTGTATTTTTTCTTTTTTCTGTTGCTGAAAAAAAAAAAATAAGTGAAAAACGAATGGTAGATTTTTCCAGGGGAGGACTCAGGCCCACAAACCCATACTACCTCCGACAGAAGACCAGAAGGCAAAGACTCTCCTTAGAAAATATTTCTCCGCGGAAAAGCCTTTAGACAGAAACCCATCGAGGTGGCCCGTTGCCAAACCCGCGCCATTCTACTCTCCCCGTGGAATCTTGTTTAAGTGGGAACCTTCAAGAGTCCAGGCCTCCCTGGCCAGGCCAGCGGGCCATGTGCCCACTGAGGTGGCGGAGGCCTCGGTAGAGGCCGTGTCTGGACGTAAGAGTACCGTCCCAGCCCCTTCTCCCTGGCAGGGCTGGACCTCTCCGGGTCTGAGCCTCCAGGGGACAGGCGGGTAGCATGGTGAGGGTCTCTGATGCCAGCTCAGCCAAGCGGCCGGAGTTGCTTAATCAAAAAGAGAAGTTGTCACAAAGATGCAGGGTGTCCCACAGGTCCGAGGGGTCAGGGAGAGGGGGCCTGAGGCCAGAGGGTCCACATCCACCTCGGCTCGTGCGGCTCCTGGCTTCCTGTCGCGTTGCACACCGGCTTTCTCGCAGCCCGTCCACGTGCAGGCCGACGGGCGGCCCGCAGAGCCTGCCCCAGACGTCCGCGTCCCTTATCCAGATCCTCTGGGGCCAGACGTGGCTCAGAGGTCAGAGCGTTTTGGGCATTAGACAGGTAACAAGAGTGCAGTGACCAAATAGCCCCAGCGGGGTGCAGGGAAGTACCCCTAGCAGACACCTCTCTACCAGGGAACCCACAAGCAGCCATCTCCAAGTGGGAGAATGTGTTTGCCACAAACGGAAGAAAACACTAGCCGTTTTCAGACCCTTCATGAATTCCGAACTGTGCATAAGGTCTAGACGTCTTTGATATCCACCAGCCACAAGCAGACAGCGTCCGTGGAGGGAATTTCAGTGTGGTTTCTCAGGGGAGAGAAACTGATGAGCCCTGCTGTGGTTAGGTGGCCACCGCAGGTCCCGTCGGCTGACGCTTGTGAGCAGCTTTGGGAACAGGGGCCTGAACAGCCTCCTCAGCTTTTGTCCCACACAGAAGGCCAGGCAGGGCTCCAGCGAGCGCTCGTGACAGCCTCTGCATTAAGCGGTGTCTCCACCTTGGTTAGACCTTGTCACTACTGACAGCGAGAGCCCTAAGGAGCCACCAGCGAAAACCCTCCAAGCCGCCACCACACAGATGGCTCACGTGGCTCTCAAGCCCCTGCGTCTGTCCCCTCGGCCATGTCTGCGGCGTCCCCCATCTGAGCATCAGTCCTGACAACAGGTGAGCCAGTGAGAAGCCGGGACCCACCCCAGACAGTCCAGCCTTGGTCAGAACTCCGTCTGGGCCAGAGGGGCGCTCCAGCCTTCTCTCCTTCGAGTGTATCGTTGTGTAACTTAAAGAAGACTTGACCCCCTTCTCTGCGACTAAGGATGTAGGCGGGTGGCACCGGGCCTGAAGCCGAACCCCGCAGCTCGTCTTTTTCATCAGGGTCTCTCACCCTGGGGTCGGATCACCCGCCTCAGAGAACTTCGAGAGGCTCTTACGTCTTCCTAGAGATGTGGGGCGCCCCGAGTTCTGAGCGGAGTCCTCTGAGAAGGAGCTGATCGATGGAGGGAGTTCCAGCTTAGCGGAGGGAGGAAGTGCCACCTCTGGGCTCCGTTCTGGAACCTGGGTGTCCGCAGACCGCCCGAGCCGTGGAGGACGGTGTCTGCGGGCGGGAGAGTCGTGTGCAGGTGGAACCGAGGGCATCTTCCCGCCTGGGGCCTTGGCCACGAGCTCTCCGTCGAGGTCGGGCTCCCAGTCCTGGAGCGTCCACCTCGCGGATGCTCTCACCGAAGAGCCCAGACGACGAGTCGCACCCCTTCCGGTTCTGTTCTTTCTAACTTAGCTCAGAAGAGCCTTTAATGTTCTATCCCGATCCATTTCCATCTCCCGCTCAAATCAGCGTCTACACTCAGGAGCCGAAACGTCCATGAACCTGGTGGTTTGTCTTCAGCAGCACCGTTTTGTCGCTTAATATTTTCGGCCCCCAGAGTTCTTCTCCATTTAGAGTTTAAAAAAAAAACGGTGGTGGAAAGAAAATCGGGGTGAAACTAAGAGGTTGAGGGACCCCAGGCAGCGGTGCACACCCTGAGCCGCGCGCGTGCTCATCTGCAAAACAGGACAGTGACCGCACGCACCTGCAGTGCAGACGCTGCTTAGCCTGCTGCCCGGCACGTGGTAGATACTTATAATTTTATCATCACCGTCGCCATCATCAGCTTTATTGCTGCTGTCGAAAAAATCACCTCTAAGCTCCCTCGTTCCAAGTATCGATGCAGCACTTGAGTTTAAATGTTATTAAATCCACAGTTTTCAAACTGCTTTGGCCAAGGGGCCCTTCCTTATGACTTCAGAAGACCTCTCTCTGGTGTTCTAAGATGACACTTCCCACTGAGCGAGGTGATCGCTCGGAGGGAGGAGCCGTGTGAGGCTGCTGAAGACAGTACTGGTTTCGCGCAGGGGTCCCCTGGACCACGGACCGGTACTGGTCATGGTCTGTTAGGAACCAGGCTGCACAGCGGGAGGTGAGTGGCGGGTGAGCGAGCGAAGCTCCATTTGTAAGTGCAGCCGCTCCCCGGCGCCAGCATCACCGCCTCAGCTCCGCCTCGGGTCATCAGGCATTAGATCCTCATAGGCGCGCCAGTCCCTGGTGCCAGAAAGGTTGGGGACCGCTGGTTTTGCGAGTGCCATTCCATCGCGAAAGCCCCAGACTCTGGGTGAGACAGCATACCTGCCCTAGTGAGAACTTTCTAGCTGGGATGGCGAGGTCCTCTGAGGTCATACCCACTCCAGAGGACTCTCTCTACCCCTGCTGCTGCTCCCCCAGGACCTCTGCAAGGACCCACTCACTGGGGGACAGAGGCCCCACAAAGGTGTCACTGTTGCTCTCTCGGGAAGTTCCTTTGCAAAATCACCACCTGCCCCCGGCATGGCTCACACGCCCCTTCTCACGCCAACTCTCACCCCTTTCCCTCCTCAGATAAGCCGTGTGAACTGTACTGTTCGCCTCTGGGCAAGGACTCCCCGCTGCTGGTGGCCGACAGGGTCCTGGACGGCACACCCTGCGGGCCCTACGAGACCGACCTCTGCGTGCACGGCAGGTGCCAGGTGACTCGTTTTCCTTGTGTCCTCGGTGGGGCCTCGGCGAGGAGGCTTCCTCTTGCCAGAGGCGCTTGGAGTCGGGCAGGGTCCAGGAGTTGGGAGGCCTGAGGGATGGGTATTTTTTTAAAAAGGTGCCAGGGGTGCTGCCTTCTGCAAGCTGGACAGAGCGTGAAGCTCACCTCCAGTCGGGGTGCCTGAATGAATCGTGGCAACATAATAATCTCAAAAATGTTTAAATAACTTTAGACATTGTGACGAAGGGAAGTATAGGTAGAACGCTAAGGCAAGACAGGAGGGTGTGTGTGAACACATGGTTTTCGACGAGCTCTGCCCTGTTTCGCTACAAAAAATATAGCAGATCTAAGCAGATGTCTTTGCAGATGGCAACCGGGGAGGTAAACGTGCTTGGTTTTGGGGGACCACTACACCCGCTGGACTATAGTCCCCAGATCCATGCCACTGTTGGATGTCCGTGACGCATTAGAACAATGATACGTGTCGTTTAAGAAGACAAATAAGAGAAAGGGAAGGAAATCACTTTCCATCTGTATTAAATGTACCTGAGCCGGGGCGGACCTGTAGCCCGGCCCCCCGCGGGCCTGGTGTAGCTGGTATTCTGCCCGTTTGTCCGTCAGGATGGGCGCCCTCTGCTGTGCAGTGGCCGGGGTTAAGGTGGGGGGTCTGGAGGCTGAGTATTTCCACTGCCCGAAGGGGTGTGGCCCAAGTGATGCCACCTTGACGTGCCAGACGTGCCCTCGTTCCCGACGAGGCCCAGAAAGCTCCTTCCCCCAGCCTGGGACACATCACCATCCCACGGCCAAGCTCCCTCGGCCCTGTCCTTATCAGGGGAGCCACCAAGAGCTGGAGGAGGCCACCGTCCTCCGGGCCCCAAGGAGGCGGATGGGTATCAGGACTGTCACACATTTGTCATAGATGGGAAACCAGATTATTCCTCCAGTTTTTGTTTTTCCTCGTTTTGCCTCCATTGACCTGAGCCTAAACAAGGCGTCTGCTCGTCAGAGACCCCTGAGGGGGCTTCTGATTTTCACCAGGAAAAGAGAAACCGCTTTCCAGGAGTCACGTGGCTCCAGGAGTCACGTGGCTGTGCGTGCTTCAGAGTTCCCCCATGTTCTGAAGGTGACA
Organism: Pteropus alecto; assembly: GCF_000325575.1. Taxonomy (NCBI): domain Eukaryota; kingdom Metazoa; phylum Chordata; class Mammalia; order Chiroptera; family Pteropodidae; genus Pteropus; species Pteropus alecto. The sequence continues at coordinate 4,265,164 of NW_006443292.1, read as the reverse complement.
CTCATCTCGAACACTCAATTTCAGCGAAATGTCAAAAACATTTGAAAAATTGTAAATTCCAGGGGTTACAGGGGAGAGACACTGCTGTCCCCCCTTAACTGCAGCTGTGCCACAATCCTGCCCCAAGTCTGGAGCCCGCTTGTCCCCCCAAGGGCAGCAGACGGGTTCGTTCTCTCCACTTCACCCCCCGTCCTGGGGCGAAGCCCACAGGGTGTGGAGAGTGAGTGGAAGGCGGTGTAGACAGCAGACAGGCGGGAAGACACACATAGAGACAGCTTCTCCGATGATCCCTGAGGCCATTTCAGCCTTCGTGGATTTGTTCCCTGTGACGTCCACACTAGTCCCAAACTGGGCTTTTTCAGGGAAAAGCTGAGCGACAGCCAGACTCCTTTGGCACGGCCTGGCGTTGTTATCAGACACAGACGTGTGAGGGTGATGGACGTCTGGTGCCCGGAGTCTTGGCAAAGCATCTTCCCAGGGACGGGGGTGGAGGGGGCCGGAGCTGGCCCCCAGGGCTGCCGCCTCGGAGCAAAGAACGTGCAGGGCCTGTGCGGACTCAGGTCTTACCGTTAATTACTGAAAGGAGGCATCGCTGACACTGGCAAGCCAGGCGCAGGCTGCGTCTCCTCCCTGAACTGCGCCTCCTCCACTGACTCCCTCCCAGGTAAAGGCGCTCAGACCCTTGAGGGCAGCACCAGCCACCTCCAGCCTTTGCCAGCATCAGGCATTTCTAAGAATCCTGAAATTTTGTGGCCAGTGGGGGCCGTGTCACGTGGCCAGACGCGATTTCAGCTCTAAGTGACCGGTGCCGGCAGGCCCCTTCCCCGGTTCAAATCGCAGCCTTTTCAGTTAGGGGACCGTCCCTGTGTTGTGACAGCAGAGGTTTAGTCAGCACCACAGGGATGAGATGCCACTCGAGGCATTTTAACAGCCGTAAGTCTGTGGTTCTAGGGCCATCGAGCCAGAGCCTGTCCTGCGCTGGGGTAGGACGGGACTGACACGGGCACACTTGCCTCTCACTCCCAGATGTCCCCCCGGCCCCACCCTCCAGTCTGCTCCCTCAGCGCCTCCGCTGCTGCCCTCGTTGCATTTACTGACCCCTGCCCTGAGGCTGGCACTAGAGGGCACACCATGACACCCTTCACAGGGCTCTCCAGCGGGCGGGAGGGCTGGTTGTCTCTGACACCCCGCTGCTGATGGAGACACCCCCCTGCCAGTTCTCGGAAGTGCTGTCTGCTCTGCACACGTGCCCCCCAGTGCCCCGCTGCCCCCAGGCAGCCCACTGGTCTTAGCAGAAGGTCCTGGTGGGGGGTGGCAGCAGCTCCCTGCAAGCACCTCACGAGATTAAAATGTTGAGAAACAACTCGCTTTCTGAAGCAAGCTAAAAATACCACCTGTAATTTTTCTAACAGTAGTCACTCTTCAGAGAGAAACTGTGAACGTTAACTTTAAGCCCCACTGTTAAGTCAGTTCTCCCAAAAATCCAAATTAGTAAAGTCATAGTTTGTGAATTTTTATAACAAAATCGAGCATAGGTAAACAAGATTAGAAGAAATTAAATACAAATACAGCATTTATGCCTAGGTATAGTCATTGCCAAAGCAGAATGTTCTGGATTCCTGTGGTACTTGAGAATGAGTAAGGCAAGGAAAGTCGGTTAAAGAGATAAATAGTAAGAGTAATAATAACAGCAACAAAAAATCTCGGGTTTACGAGCAGAGAGTCTGTCTGTACCTGTTTGTCGATAGAAACGTGTTAATGATGATGGATGCGAGGCAGAAATCATCCACATTTCACATCGGACAGCACTTACAGAAACATTGCCGTGGTTTAACTACCAGCTTTTCCTTCTCGCCCCATCAGCTATAAATTTTGCTCTTTGGGGGTAACAGAAGGAGTTCTGGGAAATTTTGAAAAACACAGTAACTCGTTGGTAGGGAATGGAAGAGACAAGAGAATCCAAAAGGGCATTTCGAGCAGGTTCCAGTAAGCTCCAAATAGCAGGCTGATTCAAACCATAACATGAAACACGGAAATACCATCTTACTCTGTTTTTATGAGGCCCGAGTTAAGTTTCATTTCAGTGAGTCACAAATTACTTAACGTGCCGAAATGGAACTTAACAGCGCTCGTAAAAGCGGGAGCGAGTTGGGGGAAAGAACACAAACATTGTCTATTTTTCAGCGAGTCCCTATAAATCAGGAGCCCCATCATTAATAATTCCTCCCGCTGGCCTCCGGAAACAAAGAAATCGAGTTAACAGGCCTCTAATAGACACCTTGCCTCGGAGCCACTGGCCTTCCGTGGGTGAGTCAGATTGACGGACAGAGCCCAACGTGCTTGGTTGGCGTTTCTGTAGGGCCTTAGCGGCTTGTGTACACGTGCAGCTGACACGCTCCACTGAGGGTCACACTTCTTTGGGACTCGACTCTGTATACCTGTCCTGAGCTCGATGGACACCGAACCAAAATGAAACATCTTCAGAGCCTGTGAGCTTCTTCAGGGGAGGGCTGGTGTCTGATTATCTGTGTTCCTCCAGGAGCTGGCGTGGAGGACAGCTTTTGATCTCAAACTGAAAAGAGAAAGCAAAATCAAAACAGTGGATGCCCGAGAGGCTGGGGGACGTGATCTCAGGACTTCGGCGCTTCTGGAATCCGGAGCCCATTTTGGCGGGCCGTTCGCTTTGTCCAGAACTTTTTGGCCTCCCAATTTTGCGTACAGTGGTCTATTCGGCCAGCAGAATGACCGGTGGCGTTTAGGAGAATTACGAGACTCTGGCCTCAGTCCACCATGTAACGGAGGGGTAACAAGCATGCAGGAAAAGCGACCGGCTGTATTTCAACAGCGCCCTCCTGGTTGCTGCCATGCATCACAGCATGGATGTGACACCTCCGAAGGGTGACACCTTCAGGTGACCCTGAAGTGACATCTCCGAAGGGTGTGACTGTCGGTGCCAGACCTTTATCGATGGCAGACCTAAAACTCTGAAGTCACTCCCCACACCCCTTTTATTTAATTAACCCCCCATGCCAACTTCTGGGTGGCGACAGCACTGAGCCACATGCTCCCTCCTCCTCCATCCTGGGACCCCACTCGACCAACGGCAGAGGCGGCATAGACGGACTCGGTGGTGCGGAGAAGCGGAGGTCACCCTGTGGCCAGTGACGCCACCTCTCTGTGGAAGACGGAAGTGGGCGGAAGTTTGATGGCGGGAGCAAAGCAGCAGAGGCCGGAACTGGAACCAGTGGAGGGTCGCAGCCAAAGAGAAAGCAGAATGCTTGAGGGAGTCCAGGATTTGGGAAGGGGGGCGAGAGCGAGGAGTTGGCTGAAATCGAGATGACTCGGACTCGCCAGCATCGCCGACCACGCCTCGCTCCGCACTTAGAGCTTAGCGGGCTGTGCGGTGATTATCATCAGGCAAACTATTGGGGGGCCCCTGTGCAGTGCTGTGTGACAGACTGTTCACAGACAGCTGGGTCAGGCGTGTGACCTCGGTGCTTGAGCATGGTGCTCACCCTTCTGGGTTTGGGTAGATGCCAGCTTCCCTCCCACCAGTCCTGGATGGAAGCCTACCAGGAAACACCCCCGCCCTCAACGTAGAGCGCTCTGGGCGGCCTCCCTGTGCCTCCTTCTCAAATCACAGTGGTCAACCAGGGATGATCCGCTATTCTAGGAAAACCAGCAGCAGAAATGAGAAAGACCAAGAAAATCAAAGAGAGACACTGACCCTGGCAAAAAATATTTTTAAAAAAGTTGAGATGATTATAGAATTCTGCAGCTAAACCATCAACTAAGCATGCGAGCAAAATAGAGTAATTTTGAGACACAAAAGAGATCCGAAGTTTTATTTTCCAGGCATCCGTTCTGAGGAGATGGCGTGTCGTTTAGCAAAACGAGGATGAAGTTAAGAAAGAGGGAACTGAGGGCTGCAGGAAATGATGGGACCAACCAGGAGCCCGGGCAACAGGACGAGGGCGGTGCCACTGGCCGAAAGCGTCCAGTTCAGCTTAAAGCAAGAAGCCAGTGGCGTCCCCACAACGGAAGAGAATGAGGCCGTAATGGGAGGTGGCAGGAGCCTCTTCTCCCAGCCAGAAAACAAGACCGAGACGGAGACCACCACAACCTGAACGAGAAAGTCTCGGTTCAGATGCGACAGGACTGGGCCACAGCGCTGGGGCAGGAGGCAGCGTGGCCGCAGGCCGGCCGGCCGGGGGCACAGAAGAGAGAGGCAGGCGACCCGTTTGAAATCCAAAGTCTCCTACTCCCAGTTTTGCCCAGGTCCCAGCTTGTCGAGAGGACGTCATTTTTACGCATTTACTCAACACGTATTACGTGCTGAGCAACACGCTGGCCACTGCGTGTAACGGCCTGGGAGACACGAAGACAAAGAATTACAAGACACCGTCCCCTGTGCGCGGACGCTGTGTCGGGAAGGTCAGACTCTGTGAACCCACGACCAAGGCGAAGGCGTGACGGAGAGCGGGGCAGTCGGTTTGGACTTAGAGTCCACGGGGTGACGCGATTTAGTCATCCCTCCAGGATTTCCTGAGTGCCTTCCACGTGCTGGGCCTTCAGTGGTGAGCAGGACCAAGAGGGTCGCTGTCCCCACGCAATGTAGCAGGGAACCTGCAAGAAGTACAGGCCCTAGAGCCCCCTCAGGCCTGCTGGATCGGGTCTTGGGCCGGGCCCTGCAGTCTGTGTCCGACACGCTCCTGGCGGACAGGTACGTCGTCATGCGGCCGAGCCACGGCCGTCACGGAGCGGAGGATTCTGCGTTGGTGACCGGGGGCCGAGTGTCCTCCGGGGAGTCCGCTGCTGAGCCAGCTCTGCTCGGTGCCCGGTCCCTGGGCTGGGAGCGGGGCGTGAGGAGGGCAGCACCCTGCCAGCGCCCGTCCAGGCACGACAGGGAAGAGCTGAGACACCTGGCACAGGTACAGGGCAGTGGGAAAACCCAGCTCTTGTTGCAAAAAGTTTGCTTTAGGGAGAAAACGTGCAGGGACATTTCAGCAATTCAGCTAGTCAAATATTACACACTCGCTACGTATCATAACAAACTTAGTCATGATGCTTTGCAGAATACGAGATTCTTGTGCCTTTTTTTTTAAATTCACAGCCTTTTCCCACTTTTCATGAAGTGACTTGGGCTGTGCTGTCCAGACCCACCTGGGGTCGGGGCTCCCCTCCTCGGCCCTCAGACAAGCCTGGTGAAGGTCTGAGAGGTGGGGGCCCTTCCTGGGCCTGGTCTCCCTGAGAATTGGGGGGCTCATTCCCAGCCAAGCCTGAATGAGCTCCGGCTTCCGGACGTCCGCAGAAGAGTCAGGGTGGTTTCTGCTGTGTCTTCTGACACTGTTGGCTGTTTCAGCCAAGGAACAGGTGACCCGCAGAGCGCCGAGGGAGACGTGCCACGTGTGAAATTGTGGCCACACCGGGTGATGCGTGGGAGCTGGCTACTCCCTCCTCGGACAGCTCCAGACCGGGCCATCGGGGACACTTTAGTGGGCTCCCTTCTGTCACAAATACAAAAGAACATATCTGATGACTGGGTGGGTGTAATGACACATATACAAGCTGGATGCCTTTCCTTTTTTTTCCCTCTGGTTTTAAAGTAAAATACGTTCTCAGGCCTCTGAAAGTGTCGTGGGCCCCAGGCACTTTTGGGGGAGTCAGTCCGACAGGCCCCCTCTTTAAAAGCCCTCGGGGTCCGGAACCCAGAATAACCCGGCTCTCTGGTCATGTAGAAAATCGGCTGTGATGGCATCATCGGGTCAGCGGCCAAGGAAGACCGGTGCGGGGTCTGCAGCGGGGACGGCAGGACCTGCCGCGTGGTGAAGGGCGACTTCAGCCACTCTCGGGGGACAGGTGAGTGCGAGGCCCATGGGGCAGCCGCAGCGACAAGGCAACCGACGTGTGTCGTAGGTTTTACTTTCTGTGCCCGGAAACCGATGATGACATGTCTTTCCTGCAGTTCACACTTAAGGGCTGGTCGATGACGGGTAGGTGACCTGGTATTGCAGTGTCACAATGACTGAAGGACATTTTAGCCAGAACGAGGTCTTTAGGTCTCTCGGACTGAATAGTCCGCCGGTGGCACTCAGCAGAGCAGCCCTGTGGTCCGCGAATGCCAGGGCAGCTGCCCGACCAGGCACCTTGTGGCTTCGCGTCCGCCCATCTGGGGACCTGCACTCAGAGGAGGCGGCACAGACACTTTGCTGCGTAGTTTTTACCTGGAGATGGAAGAGGTTTTCTCTGGTTCTGAGTTTTAATCCAGTGAAGGTAGGAGACATTTACGCGCGTCCCTAAAACATGCGTGAGAGCCCGAGGTTCTGGCGTGTCTGAGAAGTCTCTGCCGTCTGCCTGCGGGCTGAGTCTCCTGTCCCTGATGCAGACGGCCCCAGCACGGCGTGGCCCTGAGTCTTTGTGCTCGAGCCCTTCACAGCTGCGGGCCCTTCGCCCAGAGGTGGGAGGTGGTGTCTGGCCTCCGTCCTGACGGACACCAGCTTATGATGGCAGGGAAGCTTCAGGTCGCTTCTTACTGAGGCGGGTGTGAGGCAGGCACATCATCCTGCGGGTGAGCGCTTCTCGAAGCTTTCGTGACTGTCCACTCACCCAGTGTCACTGAGAGAGATGTCACCACGATAAAATACTGGATGGAACCGAGCTAAAAATCTTCTCTTCTGGTTTTCCTGCTTTGTGTAGAAGCTTTTCAGCTCGGTTCCACCCACAGTTCCTTGTCCCACAGAACAGGCCCCACGGACAAGGTGCAGAGGAGGGTCTGCACGCTCCCCCTTTCCTCCTGTGCGTGGAAGACCATGGCTTCCCCAAGCCTGGTGGAAACACTCAGCCTTTGCAAAAACTCTGCAGGATCCCGTGCAAGCCGATTCCTGGGCGAGCGCAAAATTCAATTTTAAAATGACGTCTCGGGTCAAGTAAGGGCTGGTTTCAGGATTTTAGACAGGCGTCCAGTCTGCAAAACAGGAAGCTGTGTGACAGCCTGCGCCTGCCGCGTGGCCTCTGAGGCAGCGTGTGAAGGCGATGATGTGGCCAGTGGCTCTCGTGTTGGGCATCGCAGAGACGTCTGTCATCGCAGAAAGCCCTCTTGGGCAACGCTGCTCTGGAACTCTGGCGATTTCTGTTATTTGTTTTGACATATCTGATGCCATTTTCTCTGTCTGGACCCCAGCACCGGTTCGCACGAGACTTTCACCTTGCCTGCCGCAGCCGTGTCGGCAAAGGCGCTTAGGAGTAAAACCCCTGCGGCCGGCAAGGGCTTGCGGTTGATTTCTAGAAATTTATTTATAAAGGGAAGCGCTAGAACCCTTTACTTAAACACTGAACATCGTGCCGAGCTCCCATACACGGCGTCGGCTGCGACCGCTCGCTCTGGGGAAGGTGGGCAGCAAGGCCGCGCCCATCCCCCACACACCTCTGAAAACCTCCCCCGCGCACAGCAACACGGCTCCCTTACGAGGGAGCCCAGATGGGGCCACAGCGCCCTCTCTTTTCCCAGCGTCTGATCCACAATGTGACATGGGCAGAGCCACTCTTCCATCCACGGTGACGTCCCTTCCTCCTCTCCCCTGTCTCCACCCCGCCCCATGCCCGGCCCCACCTGGGCACAGGAGGCGGTAGGCGAGCACGTGCAGCCCTCCTCCTGGCGAGTCCAGGCCTCTGTGGCTGTGGCGGCCAGTCCTCCACAGGAGCCTCGTGGGGGCAGCTGTCCCCACCCGGTCTGTGGCTCGGTGTGCTTTCTCCCAGCTTCAGGGACATCTGAGTCCACGCCGGCTTCGCCCGCCTGTTCAAGTTCTGTCATTCTGAGCGGTCGCCAAATGTCTCACCTTCATTTTAAAGTCTAAAGCTGGTTTTGCCCCCTAAATCCTCACGTTTGGGGTCTGTGAGCCTGAACTCGCGTCAGCGTGTACCCTGTTCTTTGAAGATGTGAGTGGAATGCTCGCTCACACCTGCGTGAACCACCGGCTGCCTGTCGCTGATAGATTCATTAAGCAGACCTGTCGTCGTGGTCTACCCTTCTGGAACACCCACGTGCAGAGAGCCTGGCACGGTCACCCATGAGTCTATTCACCCCGCAGACATTCACCCAACGCAGCCACATCTTAGGCATGAGGGATACAGAGTTAAAACTTAGCCGTCACCACATCGGTCACCGTCCAGGGCAGGGACGCCCAGGCAAACGGCTTGAGTCCCGGTGTGAGGCAGCGGCAGCTCAGCGGGGGTGGTGGAGGGCCCAATTTCAGTGGGGCGCCTCATGCAGGGCCCCAGGCAGCTGAGCACTAAAGGACAGGTAGGAATCAACTGACAGTGGGCGGGGTGGGGGGGTAGGGGGTACATTTCAGGCTGAAGGAAAAGCTCCGCTTAGAAGTGGAATAAAGGCCCGGGTCACATAACATCTAGGCGACTCCGGGTGTGGCCGGGTGGCCTGCTCATCCTGGCAGTTTAGACAGGAAAGTCACTTTCATCTCTTTCCCACTCCAAAGGAGGAATGTCTCATCACCCTTAAGGGCGAATATCAGAGAGACATACCAGACCAGAAAGATAAAAAGCAATCCAGCGCAGGCTTTTTGCCCAGTAATATGAAATCCTGACCCTTGCTTGAACTCTTCTGGGCCTTTTTACCTAAATCCTTGAGCTGAGCATCTAGAGCAGATAAACGAAGCCCTCAGCAGCTCGCTTGTGGAAGCAGCGGGCTAGAACTGGCGGGCAGGCTGCTTTTCTGATGAACAGGCTTCACGCTCAAGCCTTCAGTGGAGCTGAATAGCTAAGTGTTTTGAATTTAGTGATTTGAAAGTAGGCGTGATGCTTTCCCTTCATTCGTTAAGTTGTCATTTTAACATTACTGTGTTTATTCCATGCCGTCCTTGACACTGAAAGCTGGCCACTGCCAGGGACATCCAGGACACACCTGGGTTGGAGTCTCCACCGAGGACCAACCCTGGCGCCTATGGGCCGTGAATCCCTTTGCACTTCGTTCTTAGAACCCTCTCGATCAATGATTCTCAAAAGGGGAGGCGACATCATCTGTCCCTTTTGAAGGCGGATAGATTCGCACGTCACGCATTTGTTCACTACTCACCTCTAGAGCCCCTGCCACATGCCAGGCTCTGCGCTCCAGCCTCCCGGTGTGGTGGATGAAGGTTCCATGGGGCTTTACCACTGCGTGACCATGACACATGACGACGCTCGTCTCCGCTGTGATCGGTTCCCGAAACGTGCCCGTGAACCAACCACGATGTATTTCTTTTTCTCAGTCAGGAATGATCTTTGCACGAAGGTGTCCACGTGTGTGATGGCAAAGGCTGTTCCCAGGTGTTTCTCGTGTAAGACGTTCGGGTGTTACGCACGGCATGGCGGTGACGTGCCTGGTGTGGGTGCTTGCCTCGCTTACACGCCCAGACGTTTCCCAGGAGGTCAGCGGGAACGAGGCATGCGCGAAGCCACGGATAATGATAATCACACAGTCCATGTACTGCTCATGGATAATCGATGTTGAAGACGGACTGCCAAAAAAAAACGATAAGATAAAATCAATTTTAAAGCTGTCTCAGATAGGGTCACAGGATTGGGGGCCGACGGAAGCACGTCACTGTGCCAGGGATATATCTTTGGTCTCCTCGGCCACACCTGTTTCTTTAGCAGAAAACGCTACGACGTGCCAGGACATTTAGCCACAGATGGCACTTCCCTGCACAGGAGAGTTTGCAGATTACAGGGTTGGGGGTATGCGACACCCTCCTGGTCCTCCTGCTGGAGGTAAAAACCATGGCCTTTTTGGCCCATCCACGTGGACCCCACACCCTGAGGGGTGGGCGAGAGTATCAGTTTAGTCTCATGGGCTTCCCAAGCAATGAGTTCCTTGCAATTTGACCCAAAACAATCTTTAGGGGAAACACAAACATAGTCATATTCTCATGAACAACTTTTGTAAAAATGGAAATATATCAACTTATCACAAAAACCTCTTTAAATATGAGTTAGTTACCAAAAAAAATCTTTGATTTTTAAAAAATTATTTATATATGCGATATAACCTGGGGAAAAGGTCCTAGGCCACATAGCCAGGGTTTTACCTGTGTTCCGGCATGGCACGTCACCAGCAAAATGATTTTCTTCCAAAAAAGTTAGTGCTACTGAAAACACAAGGGAAAGAAATGTGACGGTTTACCCCCGACCCACAAATCTTCCACTTGGGATATTCAACTAAAATTTCCTTCACAGGGAAATGGTCTCATTAATGGTCTAATATTAATGGTCTAATTAATATTAACCAGCTAATATTAATATTTACAAGATTTGAGACAAGTTTTAGGTCAACCTCACTCTGAAGTTTCTTCTCACTAACTTGTCTCTAAGGCAAAAATGGCACATTCTAGAACAATGGCAAAGGCATTGAATTTTATCCGTGGCTTCCTCATGAAACCAAATCGTGTCCCTCTAACTGGATATCTCAGCTTAATGGCAGAGACTAGAATGGGAAATTATTTCCAAGATAACGTCTTGCTAGCTTATCTAAAACATGACTCTGTCTTATGAATTCTTAAGAGTAAATCTCCTCTTTAATTAGTTCATGTCCGGTCAACATGATGGTGTCTGGTGTCTGCATCGGGTGACATCTGGTCTGAGGGACGACGAGCCGCCTTTGGGTTTGGTGATGGGACTCTTGTGCTTCCTGGTTGCTCTTTACACCAATCCCTGGGGGGCTTCTGAGCTCTGAGTCAGAACAGGGGCCACCGGAAAGAGAACAGTGAGTTAGAGATGGTTTACTGGTTCGTGAACAGAGGACCTGCCTTTCAGGAGACGGGTTACTGTTTTCTTGGTCTCCCCCATTTCCATGAAGAAAGTTTAGCAGAGCCTATACACGGCAACAATGCCCCTGCCTCAGTGCTCAGAGGTCACCTGAGGATGAGCTCCCCCTGACTTGTGCATCTGCCCTGAGCTCGTCACTGCCCGTCGACCTCTGCACCCCAGGGTACGTGAGAAAAGAGAGGACACAGATGCCTTTTCAATGTCGCTCCTTGTGCCAAAGTGAAGCTTAAAACTAGGAGTGGTGACCGTGCATTGGTGGCAACTGTGACTCGCTTGCTGAGGGGTGCGGAACATGAATCTGGACCTCCAAGGCTGGCCCTGTCCATTGCCTCAGGTTCTGCAGCCTGCGATGCTGACACCAAGGTTTGTTTGTCACAAAACAGGAAGACTCCACGTGACAGTGGCTTCTTTCAGAGAATAATCCAGCTCCCCAGGCAGATCCTTTTCCAAAACTCTTCCGTTTGGTGATTTGAATGGAGATTCCTCCGAAAAAGGTTTTAGTCATACCGACCCTGAACAATTTTTGTCTCCGTTTTGGACACATTACTATATCAGACTCCCTCAGAAGGAATGGATTTCTCTAAGAGAAATCTGTGGTACAAAACCTAGTCCTATAATCCTAAAAGGTGACTGTGTGTGTGTGTGTGTGTGTGTGTGTGTGTGTGTGTGTGTGTGGCGTCACACTTTTTAAGTAGAGAAGCATTCCTAGAGCAAAACTGAGCTGATGTTACTGGCATAAATTCCCAACACTTGTTAAACAGTAGCTCCATAAGGCCAGAAATAGCTGAGCTATAGGACCTCAAGGCAGATGCGACGATACGATGAAGCCACAGAGATGCAACAGGACTTAGCGGAGCTGAGGGGAAATGAGAAGGAAGGAAATACTAGTCCTTTGCAAAATGGAAATGAACAAAGGATCAAAAAGAGGAGAGATTAAACAGGCACTGTGACAGAGAATGGAAACCGAACATAAATAAGTTAGAATCCCTGAAAAAGAAAACCAAACGAATAGGTCAGAAAAGTATATTTAAGTGTAATAATAATATAATAGCCCTATGTCCCAGGAAGCATCAATACGAAACTACGAAATTATTAATGCAAACCTAAGAATCCTCCGAGCATCCGATCCAAATTTTAGGCAGCCTTTTATTAGGAAAGCATCAGATTGGCCTCTGAATTCTCCACACTAATATCCATTTACCTATGTGGAAATCCAGCCAAAGTATACAAAGGATTATAAATAATAAGAGTGTTCGAAAGGTAGCCAACTGTAGGATATGTCCTATGAGATCAATGTATCTTCAACTATATCCTATTATAACTTTTGAGTTTTGTACCTTGAGCGCATATTGCCTGGCCAGAGTCTTCACTATTCTAAAGGTGTCCCTGATCTTTTGAAACCACGTGTAACATCCTATTCATGTAAGATGACGCGAGTATGTTTATACGCTGAAGAGATGCTTAAAAAGCTGGTCACCAAAATATTACTTCCTCCGGGATAATTTTCTCAGTGCAGTGCGGAATAGGTTGATTTGGGCTTTCTCCCTTACGTCGTTTGAGTTATCGTACATTATTTTTTATAATAACAAGCCATTTTTACTGTAATAAAATAAGCAATTAAACCCCTCAAAAGAGATATTTCCGGAATCTCTACATAGTCGGGCCCAGAAATCTCTCGTTTTTGCAGCTCTCCTCCTGATTCTGTTGACTACATTGGGGAACCCCAGGGGTACAATTCATAATTTAATTAGAGATCGGCATCTAAATTGCTGAAGCAAACTCATTAGCCTTGTCCAAAACCCAAATGAAAATGAAAACAAATGATCACCAGCCTGCGTTTCAGAATTTCGGCAGCGTGCAGGGCTCCTTCAATGATAAGGTCGCCCAGCTGGCCCGGTGCTGACTTCCTCCATCACGGCCTCGGGCATTTCCTCCCCGAACCTTAACAACCACCTGCTGTCCTGGGCACATTTGGGGTCAGAGCATGGGCAGGGGGTGACCCCAGCCTCTGCGAGCCTGCCTCTGTGCTTGGACATACTCAGGAAGATGGTGATAGTTGCAGAAATACGCGGACAGTGGAGGCAGACGTGGCATGCAGTGCGTAAGGCTGTCCCTCCGTCAGAGGGCAAGTTGCTGAGGTCCTGCTGTCACCGGTGGGTACTCGGAGAAACGTCAGAGCACAGCGAAGAGAGGGAACCTCCAGTAGGGGACGTGTCCAGAGGTGTCACTCTGTGCCCGCGCTCCGAGGGACGTGCTTTTCACGCAGGGTCCCAGGCTGTCCCAATTACCGAGTCCTGCATGCGGGTGATGTGAGCAACAGACGGTTACGTCTCACAGCTCCAAGGTCAAGTTGTCGGCAGGGCTGGGTCCTTCCGGATGCAGGGAGAAGGGACCCGTCCCAGGCCCCTCTCCTGGCTCGCGGTGGTTTGCTGGTCGTCTTTGGCTTGCCCTGGCTTATAGATGCATCACCCCGATATTTGCTTCCTTTTTTCTTGTTCTCCATGCTCCCTAGGTTCAAATTTCCCCTTTCCATAAGAACACCAGTCACGGTGGATTAGGGTCCCCCCCCTACTCCAGCGCAGCCTCATCTTTACTAATCGTCATTTCCAAATCAGGTCCCAGCAGGTTAGGACTGCAACCTATAAATTTGGGGGGATGCAGTTGAACCTAGAACACATGCAGACGGCGTGCTCTGGGGTTGGGGCCGCTGAGAGATTCTGGCCGCAGAAGGATGCTTTTTGTCAGTTGACCATCTTGATCGCTCAAAGCTGTACCAGCCTGCAGGCTCCGAAATCACCGTGGGGATGTGGCAGAGGGGACTTGGGTGGCCAAGGCTGCGTGGGGCTCTGATCGAGGGTGCAGGTGTGGTTCACCTGTGTGTTATTTGTTGCTACAGGTTACATCGAAGCTGCTATCATTCCCGCCGGGGCTCGGAGGATTCGCGTGGTGGAAGACAAACCCGCCCACAGTTTTCTGGGTAAAACGATGATGATTTGATTCACGGTTCATGTTCTGAGAACTGACGTGGACGATGAGGCCGGCCATTGGGTTCGGCATCGTCTTCCCGGATTGCTGGTTTTATCCTTGTATTTTAGGTGCGACGCTATAAGAATCAGAGCAGAGTGTGACAGCTGCCGTCATATTGGACTAACGTGCCGCCACCCCCAAGGCGGGGGAGCGAGAGAAAGGAGGGGGACCAGTGGGGAGCAGCACCTTTGGACAGGAAGGAAGGTGGCAGAAGAGTGAACGGAGTTGTGAGGACCTGGGGTAGCATAAGTCCCCCAGACTGACCCCGGGATAGCTCACAGCAGCCTTAGCCCGGGCAGGTGGGTGCTCACCCAACTTACAGGGAGCACCCGTAGGCTGCTGGTGGCTTTGGGGGTGACTCTTAAGCTGGAAAAAGAGTAACAGCCCTAAATCTAATGAAATTCCAAGAAACACTGATTTTCACTAAATACTGTGTACCCCAAATTCCCAGTGGTCAGCTCCGTTGAGTTTAGACGCCGACACCGTGTCTGTGTATCGAAGGGCAGGCTTCCATTGCAGACTGGTCTTCGTCGCCTTCAGCAGAACCATGCTTTACGCTTAAGAGGGATTGCTCTGTTACGTCCCTTCTTAGCCACAGGACCCGCTGAGTGAACCCTAACCTCAACTCCCAGCCTCCCCACTGCCCCCCGCGAAGGTCAGCCTGGTAGCCCACCCCAGGGTAGTTAGGTGCTGTCGCGTGGCCAGCGGGGTGCCCAGCGGCTGCCTCTGCTTTAGTTCCCTGGGATGGGACACGCTGTTACCCGTGTCCTCCCGCCAGCCCGGCTCCCATGTTCCCGAGTTGGGTTAGATTTCGAACCGTGGTGACTGATACCGTACCCAGGGAACCCTCTCCTGAGCTTCTTTATGCTATAATCTCTATGTTGCAAGGTGCTGTTTGAGATTTTCAAAGATATGTAAGATGTGATCGCTCGCTTCTATCTTGAGAATTAAGTGTTTGGGGCTAGAACGAAGTTACCCATGAAACACTTTTATTTCAACTGTCATCATTGACTTTGAAAAATTATGTCTTCGTGCACATGTTTGCCTTTGCAGACTGCACTAAAGTATCTCAGTCTTTCTTTGAAACGATCTCTACTTGAGAAGCCCAAAGTCTAACGAGGCAGACACAAAGCAAACCACGACTGGGCAAGTCTGTGACGAAGACGGCCATCCTGTTATGTAAGCGTTAGGAAACGCGGGCGCTAAGATAATCCTCATCCGCCTGTCTTAGGGGAATGCCTTGCAGACCTGACCCCGGCCCCCCAAATGTACTGCACAGTGTTGCTGTGCCCACTTCTCCAAGGGGAAACTGAGGCCCAGGGGGTTCAGTCGCTCATCCAAGCTCCTCACTTTGTCTGGCTTGGCCGCAGTTCGCAGAGCCTCCCCCACGTGCTGAGGTGTTCCAGCGTGGCCAGAGATTGACAGATGGGGACGGCCTTTCATTGGACGACACACGTTAATCCCACCCATTGCTGCTACTTCCTGTGCGGGCTTCACAGAAGCAAACCTCCACCCCAAGGAGAGAGAAGAGAGGGGTTCAGTGTCTCCGGACAACTTCTCAGCTCCCCAGACGCACAGGACCGCCATGGGAGGTCGCCGCCAGCCCCGGTCCCCTATCTCGTCGGCCAGCAACCCCAGTACCCCAGCGCCCGGTGTGTGCACACGGGCACCCTCAGAGGTGGTCCACGTAAAGTGAGTTCAGAGCCTCGTTTGCACTCGGGTCTGGGTGCTTTGGCAGCCAACCCCGTGTCACTCTGAACGACTCCTCACATTTGCTGGGAGCAGTTTCTGAAGCATTTCACCCCGCCTCCCTCCAGCCCACGCTGCCTGGTTTTCTGCTCGAAAGCACCTGGAACAGGAAATGCCTCAGCAGTTTGCATCCGCGGCTCAGGACAGAGCTGGCAGAACTCCGAGTGGATAGAAAAGGAGCTGACTCAGCGCCAGGATTAGAAGTAGGTTGACTGTGGGTCAAGTATTCCAGTGGAATCCAGGAGGGGGGAGACACACCGAACCCGCTTCTGCACAGCGCCGGGCGGGAGGCGGGCCTGCGGACAGGGCCGGGCGTCGGCCTCCAGCCAGCCCTGGAGAGGAGCAGTGCCCGGCTCTCGCTCTCCGGGGTGGCTCACGGCCTTTTCCCACAGTGCCCAGAAGTCTGGGGACAATGTGCAAACATCCGCGGGGAGCAAAATTAGCCTGGGATAAAAACAGATGTCTGTCACGTGACCTCTCGTTTTGGGTCATTAAGGACGTTTTGTCTGCAGTCGTGTAGCAAGGGAGAGCAGGTACCCACCTTCGTCTCTGCAGGAGTCTCTGCAGCCATCGAGAGGCTTCTGATGGCTTCTCAGCAGCATACACAAAAGCACTGTTGTATTTCGGCCAGCACTTTAAAACTCCGATCTCTTGACCCAGGCAGAGCCAGCAAGTAGAATTGTCCTCAGCAGATCAGAACGTCAGACATCGCAGAGGGAAACGGGTCAAAGCCTTTGCAATCTCAATAGCCCTAGTTGAGTTTCTAGGTCTAAGAATCCTCGTTTCGCATGCAGACGAGTCTCTCAATGCTTACAGAGGAATGAGCTTACGGGTACCCCCCGGCGCCCAGGGGCTGAGAGGGATGGGGCCTCGTGAGGCCCAAAACGTATTTAATTCCGGGGCCTTCTCTAAGAAAAGAATGCAATGTCACGTACAGGGCCTTGGAAAGGACTCGTGGCCACCTGGGGCCCCAGGGCCCCATCCTCACCGGCTCTGGCTCGGAGGCAGGGACTGCCACAGACGGGCCGGGAGGTCATCTGCGTTCTTGCCGTCTGGAGCTGGCAGGGTCGTACAAGGTGGTTTTATCAGCAGAGTCTGCACTGGACCCGTTTACTCGCTGCTGTTGACGATCTCGATGTTCCAGCTGAACCTCTGAGGCTGAAGTGTCGCCCTTTCGAAGGATCGTCAGGCGTCAAATTCCGATTTTAGCAGAGAGGCACGGACCAGACACGCACACCGAAGCCAGGCTCGACGTGCTCCCCGTGCTTCGTGGAACTGCCGGCCTTCGACGTTCGGCTGCCCCTGTGTGTCCTCCCACTGCAAAACGCGTGAGGGTTTGTCCTCGTGGTCAAACTGCCCTGAGGAGGAGGTCCCGGCTCTCAGCGGGGGACCGGGGACAGTTGAAAAGCTGCTTTTGCAGTGCGGGGAAGCGTGCGGCCTCTGTGGCGATGGCCACAGGCAGAGCCTGGGCCGGCGAAGTTTATTGCTGGGCCTTAAGAACTCCCCTATCTTCCACCCACCCAAAGCTGTGACCGTGACATTTCCCCAGCTCAGAAGCTCCAGACCAGGACCTTGAGGCAAAGCCAGGCGCCTCGAGAACTCGGAGCACCCTGGCAGCGGGGTGTGCCCTGGGGGAGCGGTTTCTTCCCGTCTCTTCCCAGCTCTGCCTTCACCGAGCTCATGTGGATAACTTGAAATCCGCCATGGTGGGGACATTGACTCCTTGGGCAATGACAGTGCTGTAAAGCGAGGCTTCTGTCCCCAGAGTGCTGGACTCCAGCACTGCGCGCTCTCGTGTGTTCCTCCCCTATCGGCCGCTCTGGGGTAGCCGGCCTCTCCCGCTCCCGTCCCTTGTTCCTGGAGCTCACTCACTCCTCCGTGACCTCCGTGACCTCCGTGACCCAGCCTGCAGCCCACCCAGCGCCCCTGCCAGCTGACCAGCAAGACCCCTGCTCTGGGGTCCAGGGTGGCACGCCCCAGACCCCAGCGGGTTCTGCATCAGTCCTCTGTGTCTCACCCACAGCCATGGGGCTCCCCAGGCCGGTCCCCACATTGCTGCACAGCATCTCTGCAAACGGTCTGATAATCTCCAGGTGCCCCCTCCTGCACCTTTTCCTGTCCTTCCCACTCCTGATCTCTCAGATGTTTGACTTCTGGCTGGAAGCAGGTGGTTTTCAGTTGATAATTCAATAAGTCACTTTAAAGGACTTTTCAAAAAGGGCCGGGGAAATACACTAACAGGGCTGAGTGGGGAGCAGAGGCCAGGAGCCAGTGTGAGGCGTGCGTAGCGTGCCAGGCCTTCCAGAGCTCGGGATCCGAAGCTTATGTTGGTAAGGGTCCTGGGGTGCAAGCGTCCACTTAGATTCACCAATAATTGGTGTAACCAACTGTATTTTAAGTTATTAGTTCACTAGAAGCTTCGAAAATCTATAAGGTTAGTTCTTGCTATAAAAGTATATAGAAGGTGAGAGCCTATAGTGATTAGAGCCTGGAGTCCGTTCTCTTCAAGACCAAGTATGACATCTGCACGTTTCAGCATTTGCCATAGAATTCTGTCCTGATGCTGTAACCTAGGAACGTGGGATTCAAAATCGGGGTGATGAAAGTACTGAGCTTTGTCTGTTTAGGTTCAGGTCTCCACTCCACAATAGCTGTGTGACTTCAGACAGTTCCTTAACCTCTCTGCGCCCCCTTTTCCTCCTCTGTGAGAAGAGGCAAATGCAGTCGTCCCCCGGTATTTGCGGGGGGCTTAGTTCCAGGACCGCAGGTACCAAAATCCGCTGACACTCAAGTCCCTTTTACGGAACGGCATGGAACGTGCATAGTCAGCCCCCCACATCCGTGGATTCCCAGCTGTGAGTCACAAATGCTGTTTTCGATCCACGGTTGGTTGAATCCGCGGATATAAAACCCGTGGATACAGAGGGCCGACAGTAACCCTTTACTTTAGAGAGTTTGGGGAAGATGAAACAGGCAGAAGTGTAGGAAGGAGCAAAAGCGGACACTGTGCCCCTTAAATGGTGGCTTGCCGGTGGCAGCAGAGACGAGAAAAAGCAGCGATCGTGAGTATCCTTGAAGTTCCTACAGCGGGTAGCATTTCTTGAAGGGAAATGTGGGAATCCAGCGGTGGAGATGTCATACTGCGGTCCACAGGCGCTCGCTGTGCACCGCCCTGGGTCTGAACCCCACAGGAAGTGGCTCCGCTGGAAGGCAGCCCTTCCTGCTTCTCCGGCTCACTCTCGCACTTCCTGT
>NW_006443292.1:4229854-4240620 GCF_000325575.1 Pteropus alecto | reverse complement strand
GTGCCAGGACCGCAGGTACCAAAATCCGCTGACACTCAAGTCCCTTTTACGGAACGGCATGGAACGTGCATAGTCAGCCCCCCACATCCGTGGATTCCCAGCTGTGAGTCACAAATGCTGTTTTCGATCCACGGTTGGTTGAATCCGCGGATATAAAACCCGTGGATACAGAGGGCCGACAGTAACCCTTTACTTTAGAGAGTTTGGGGAAGATGAAACAGGCAGAAGTGTAGGAAGGAGCAAAAGCGGACACCGTGCCCCTTAAATGGTGGCTTGCCGGTGGCAGCAGAGACGAGAAAAAGCAGCGATCGTGAGTATCCTTGAAGTTCCTACAGCGGGTAGCATTTCTTGAAGGGAGATGTCATACTGCGGTCCGCAGCCGCTCAGTGTGCACCGCCCTGGGTCTGAACCCCACAGGAAGTGGCTCCGCTGGAAGGCAGCCCTTCCTGCTTCTCCGGCTCACTCTCGGCACTTCCTGTAAGCCAGGAGTCCCGGGTGTGCGTCCCCCTCAGAGCCCGGCTGGGCAGGGGCGAGCCCTGGGACCACACTGTCCTAGAGACAAGGGAGCAGAGGCCCAGCAATCCCCCAGCTGCTTGTGGCCTGACCAGGACCGGCCCCCCTGGATCTTAACCCAGCCTGGGGCTCACAAATCGAAAGTTAACCAAAACCCCTTTTTGGTTTCACCTCTCATTGTCCAAATTCGGTATTAAATGCGGCCACTTGATTGCTGGCCTCGGGAAGCAGCGAGTAGAGAATGGACTCGAACCCGATTTCGCTGCGTGTGGGCTGATCAGGTTTCCGGAGTCACTGTGAGCGTTTGGGGCGTAGGGGGTTCCAGCTTCACTTGCCGTGGGGGTGGCGTGAGGGTGTGCTAGGAGGTTCATTTTCTGAAGGGACATAAAGACTGTCACCTCGTCATTCGTCACCTTCTCCTAAGTGCCAGAGTAGGTTCTAGTTTGTTTTTTTTTTCTTTCCTAAATAACGTAGCAAAACAGAAATAACAATTTCTCTGCAGAGTGCTCTGCTCCTGGGAATGACATGCCTTCAAGGGATGAGACCTAAAGAGTCACTGGTGAGCACTCGGATAATAGGAAGTACGTGGCTCGTATGAAAAATCAGATTTTTGCTTATGGCCACTCGGCGAAACGTTGAGTCCTTGCCTCTCCCAACACCTTTTGTACCGAGTGGAGGAGCGAGTAAACCAAGGTCACACCCGAGGCCCAGGGACTGGGCTGTGGCAGCCCCCACACTCGGACCCCACCCAGCCAAGCATCACCGCCACGTCTGTGGGCAGCTTCCTGGACTCTAATATTGAATAGAATAATGCTTACTTCTTTTTGTTTGTTTTTAATTAATTTCTTTTTCAAGTACAGTTGACGTATAATATATTAGTTTCAGGTGTATGACATGTGATCAGACATTTATATAATTTATATAGTTTATGTAATTACATAATTATAATCAAAGTGATCACCCCAATAAATGTAGTACCCGGCTGGCACCTACACAGTTATTATAATATTATCGCCTATATTCCCTACGCTGTACTCCGTATCCTTGTGACTATTTTTATAACTGGCAGTTTGTACTTCCTGAGACTAACGCTCATTTCTTGAAGGAACGTTCACTTTACTAACACGAGGTTATCAAAGCCTTAAGAGATGCTGGAGTCAGGCCGCCCAGGGCAGTAACTGAAATGATTCGATGAGTTTTGCTGAAGCAGCAAAACCTGTTTGTAGCCCGAGACACATTAAAATAGAATCCATTCATCCAGCAGAAAACCCTGTGCTCTGAAGTGAGCAGAACGTGTCTGGGCTGTGGTCGTCTCTGGCGTCCAGCGTCTCCCCAGACCCCCACTCTGAGCCGATGCTGAGACAGGCAGCCCCCACTGAAAGCAGCAGGCTGACAGGACGGTTCTCTCGGTGTGGCCTGTGGGTCTGGGGCTGTGTGCTCCCTGTGGGCCAGGCTCTTGTTCTCGGCTCACAGTGAGCTCGCTCGCTCGCTCTTCAGGCCTCCCTCCTATCCCTGGGGAGGACGGAGCCTCTGACTCATCACTCAGGACACCCCGATTCCCTTAAAGAGAGACCGAGTCCCCGTGACTCCATGGGTGCCGTTTTCTTTCCAGCTCTCAGAGACTCCAGCAAGAGATCCATCAACAGCGACTGGAAGATACAGCTCCCCGGGGAGTTCCAGATCGCGGGCACAATCGTGCGCTACGTCCGGAGGGGCCTGTGGGAGAAAATTTCTGCTAAGGGACCGACCAAAACTCCACTGCACTTGATGGTAACGTGCCATGCTTTTGCATTTGTCTTGAGACTAAGGCTCTAAGGGGTCCCCCAGTTTACGTCTTCCCTGGGGCCCCGTGGAGGAGGCGGATGCACCTGGTTCCTGGTGGTTTACCTGGCCACCTGCAGCCCAAGTCTCTCTCTTGATCTTCTCTAATCCCTTTTTTGGCATGCTTCAGAATCTCCCTGGCAGAGCTCCCATCTTTTTCAAAAGGAACCGCCTCCAGGAAGGAGATGCTAAGGCATTTGGCCCCCGTCACAGTCCGTGTTTTCACATCAGATGGCATAGATCCGCCCCGAAGTTTGCACATCCGCATTGCATGTGACCTTTTGGCAAGGAGCCATTGATGGTTTCCCTCCAAACCAACATCACGCAGATTCCCCAGACCTGGCTTGCAACAAGCACTGGGGAATCGGGAGGGAGAACCAGGTTCCGTGGGGACGTTTGCTCTCAGGGCGGGGGGCTCGTGGAACCTGTGCGGTCAGGCCGGGTCTGCACACCGGTGTCGCACCCACCAGGACCCCGCACAAACCACGCAAACATCCGGTTGTGCCTCCTTTAATGTCATCGGAGATCCCCGGGGATAGGAACTGCACTGTTTGTGGACCCGGGAGTCCTCGGGGCTAACTTCTGATAGCTCAGAACTATCGATTCTGTGTCTCCCTCCAAAGAACAGATGTGTGGCAGCTTGTGCGTCTGTCATCAAAGCATATTTTGTCCTCAGTGCTTGGCAAAGTCTCCGCTTGCAAGTTCTTTTTCCCCATTGTGGCTTCCAGCAACCTGCAGCCATTTGAGGTTTGGTGACACCCAAAGAATTCCTTGGCTACGTCCCAGGAATCTCCTGAGGAGACAGGTCTGCTCATGACTCCAGCACCTAGTGCAGCGTCACCCACGGTGGCCCTAGGTAGTTATAATTTCTGATGAGAGCAAAGCGAGCGGGTTCTGTGCCTGACGTAAACTGTCAGAATCTGTCACTGCAACACTCGGCCCACTAAATCTGCAGATAGAGCATCGCAAGTCAACTTCTGAGCCCAAGACCCTGTACCCAAGCCATTCCTCTGTGATAAGATCGTTTCCTAGTATAAGTCAGTAGAACAAGTCCTCCTTTTCTGATTTAAAAGCAGTTATGCAGAGGAGCTAAAAGAAGAGGCAGAGGACAAGATGAAACCCATACCCAAGTATTATCACCTGTTGGCTCGTACATTCGCTTTCTGTAGCAGATGCCAACTGGGTACATTCTCCATCTCTCTGAAAAGCTTTCATACCCTGAGAGCGAATCGTCAGCCCGTTAAAGCAAATGCACAGCCTGGATTCATTCAGGCCACAATAAACAAATTTCAGAGAAAGCAGCCTCTGTCACAGCTGAAGTCCCAGCCCTCGTTAATGTTAATCGCTGTTCTCTCTCGAAATAGGAATGTTACTTCAAGTTTTCAAACCTGGAAACAAGAGGTGCCCCTCTGCCTGTAAATAGAATTCCAGTGTCCCCAATCCAGGTGGACGCATTGGTTGCAGGCTCAGGCTGATCCGTAGAGCTACAGGGACCCGCATTTGAAATCAATTATGCACATGCACACAAATTATTCGTGGCTGCAAAACTGCATTAAATTGGTTTCATATGGACTCTCGATTCACCAGTTTTATTCCCATACTAAGATAATAAAGATCTCTTTTAAAGAGCTTTGGGTTTCTTTTTTGTTTTTTTTTTGTTTTTTTTTAATTGGAGGCATTTTTCCAAACGCGTTGCTGCAAGTCTGTTTCTTGGAGAATTCGATGTTTATGCACTTCGGGCGGCTCTTAGCACCCCACCCCACCCTAATACCCAAGCCCCCGCAGGCTGGGAGATGCTTGGGATTGGGGTGGGGGGAGATTGCTCCCGTTTCTGGCACACTTTCCACCTGGCCTCCCCCGAGTCAGAATGGGCCCTGCGCATTCTGTCTTTAGTTTCTGCTGGCCTGCCCTCCCTCCCCTCACCGGGCTGGAAGTGAACTTGCTACTTAGACCCAGGAGGACCCACAGCCAAGCCAATTTAAGCTCCCACGTGAGGTCCTGTTTTGCGCTATTAATTTGCACCCTTTGCATAGAGAGATCAAGCCAGCAGAGCACCTCTGTTCTTATAGGGCTTGTCACACGCATCGCCAAAGAGTGGGCCCATCTGTCTGCTCACTCACCAGGATTTCAGATCCCACAGTCCCCAGGCTGGGGGATGGCATCCCACCCCTTACTCCCAGATTTAAGCCCTGAGCCAGGTCTCGGCCACCCCGTGGGCATCCTCCTCTTCCTAGCCCCCTTGCAGTGGGCAGGCTCATGCATCCTCGGACTCTCAAGCCGACGTCCATGAGTCCCCCCGCCCCGGTGGGCAGCGTTTGCCTTTGACCCCGCATTACACGTAGCAGTGACTGGTGCCAGGGCAGGGAAGAGGGACGTTCATTATCAAAGAAGTAGAGCGATGGGTGCTACGTGCCGAGATGCCCTTCTAGGTAAAAAGCAGGATATCGGTGTCCTTGTCTGCGAGGGCAACGCCGTGGCCGAGTTTGTGGGCACGTTCCTCTGCGTGGAGCAGCTCCACATAAAGTGCGGTTAGAACCCACACCCTTGCGTGTCCCCAGATTCCTCCTCCGAACCCGTCCTGTCTCCAGAGGGAAAAGCAGAACTCCCTGCTGGTGACTCGCACGGACTCCCGTCCCAACTTCAGTATTTATGATACCCGTCCCTGTTTTGCAACCTGGAAAAGAGCTGGTCCCCACCTCCACCGCCCCCTAAGGGAACAGCACAGTACGGCTCTGCTTGCACATTCAGCAACTGCAGTGAGCTACGGTGAGATTTCAGAAATGGCTTCATCTTCCGCTGCCCATCCAGGTGTTGCTGTTTCACGACCAGAATTACGGAATCCACTACGAATACACCATCCCCGTGAACCACACGGCCGAAAACCAAAGCGAGCCGGAGAAGCCGCAGGACGCACTGTTCCTCTGGACCCACAGCGGCTGGGAGGAGTGCAGCGTGCAGTGCGGCGGAGGTGAGCGGGGCTCGGGGGCGGGCTCGGGGGCGGGGCCTCGCCACGGGGAGGAGGAGCGAAGCCACGCGACAGGCTGGCCACCAAACCTGCGTTTCCACGGAAGCGTAACCACGTCCCCCTGCAGATTGTGCAGAATGCCTGGGCGGCGGCGGCCAGAATCCTGCGCGTTGGAGCTGTGCCCACACGGGGCTCTCCGACTCTGGTCTGCGGTGGGGGGTTGGCCCATGTCCGGCTACGCCACAGGTGCGACAGGGGACCCGGGGAAGGAACAGAGGAGACCTTCATCTGTCACCACTTGGTGGAGGGACACGAGAAGATGCTTCTGCCTCCGAATACGCTCTTTCCTCTTTGCCACAGTGACCCCAGCACAGGCTCCCGTGGGAGGGCAAGTCCTATAAGTTCGGTGGAACGTGTGCAGCGTTGAGTCTGGCTTCACGATTCGCTGCCACGTTTGAGCAAATGCGTGGCCCTCTCTGTACCTGCATTGCCTCGCCTCTAAAGTGGGGTGCGCAGCCCTCAGGCCCACTGCAGGGAAGAGGCTGTCACGCTGCATAAGTCAGTGTGCGCAGAAGGCTCTGCATTCGTTACCGCGCGGTTTAGGAGCTGCCACGGGAAGCTGTTCTGAAGGCCTGAAGCAGCCCCCAGTACAGTGGAGTTTGTGGCCTTGAAGGGACCCAGGGTGGGGTCACGGGAGGTGGGACACAGGGTTGTGATGGGCACGGAGTTAGGGCGGAAGGATGACTTGGACTCCGCAGCGCCAGCCCAGAGCGTGGGCCGGCAGGGCGGAGCCAGGGCCCGGCCCCACGCACCCCCAGGCCTGTGCCGCTCTTGTCCGCTGAGATGAGAACGTTAGTCAGATGTCCGGCGCGTAAGGAGTGTGCCACTAAGTGGCTTGTCCCACTTGTGCCGGGCGGGGATTCCAGCGGGAGCGCGGTCGGGCCCGTCAGACACTGGCCGAGGCAGCTGTGACTTCCTTCTCGCGTCTTTGCGTCTTGGACGACCGCCACCAGGGTTTGCTCTCAGTCTCTTAAGCGGCCGCATGGCAGATGACGTGGCTTCAGGATTCCACCGTCAGCCCTGTCACCCTTCCACTCTGCACCTGTCCCCCTGTCCCTCAGCTGCCCCTCTGCGTACGGCCCTCCAGCCTCCAAGTGCAGCCAGCGCCCACGTCCCTGACTGCTCTGTTCTGTTCTTCTCCAGCAACTTCTGCGAACTAAGCATGGGCCGCTGGGCCAGTGAGCAGGCTCCCCTCAGCAGGGGGCAGGGGGAGTGCCGTTCGGCTGTCGCTGCTCGCCCGCCCGGCGACATCCTTTTATGACACCGGTGTCTCCCGGCTCCCCGATGCAGTTGTCAGACCTGCAGCCAAAGCGGCAATCTGGCTCCAGCTGGCTCCGTGCTTTCTGTGCAACGCACGGCCATGGTCGTGGGCGGGAGTCACACTGACCGCGTAGCTCGGGGACTCCACAGTATCGAGTCAGCCCGACGCGACCAGTCCCCCTGGAGATGGGCCGAGCAAGGAGGCTGGGAGCCAGATAGCTGTACTTGACGTCCTATTAATCTTTTATTGCCACACTTCCTGAATGATAATCGTAATAACAGGAATATAGCTAACATGAAGTGTCGACCCCTGTCAGGCTCTGCTCTAAGCACTTGCTATACGTATCAGTTCATTTCAACCCTGAGGCACAGTGAGGGGAAGTGAGCCAGCCCAGTGGCAGGATCTGAGGCACAGAAGCATGGTGGCTTATGGTTGACAATACTCTTACTGTGGTCATGATCAAGCCACGCTTGGACCCAGACAGCCTGGCTCCAGAGGCCACCCACCCAGCCCCAATCATTTGCCTCCTGGACAAAGTCAGGGCCAAGCGGTGTGTCAGGTGCTTTGGGAGCACCCAGGAAAATGGTCACATCCGGCTGGGATAACGGTTAGTGCAAGTTCCCAGGAGCAGGTGATAGATACTTAGGCATAGGTAGCGGCTGGCTGGCTGGACGAGTTCTCAGACCAGCTCTCAAACACCTGCCTGCAGGACGCAGGTCCCCGAGTCTCCTCCAGACCAGCCTCCCTGGTTCTCACTCCTCTCCGGCAAGCGGAGACTCTATAATAGGCAGCATGACCTCTCGCGAGGGCTGATGGGTGGGTATTTACAGAGGCCGGACTTCCACGGGCTTTAAACACCAAGCGAACAGATGAAGAGGTCGGCAGTCTCCGGTGGAAATTAAAGACCCAAATCAGAACTTTGGCCTCAGTGAATCCCTTGCTATAAGGACACAGGTGCTCTGAGATGTTGCCTCTTTCCAATCCTGTTCTAGACATTTCCTGCTGCTCTTACCGTGTCTTACACACCCTCATCACTAAGGTTATGGCTCTCCCTCCCTGACTCCCTGACAGCCAATAAGGCATCACGGCAGTCATGTAAGTGACACACTGATCAAAGGATGCCCCCGAACGCTCCTACGCGAGCACGGACGAGGGGCCGGGCCAGGCACGTGCAGCAATGGCCTCTCAGCTTCCCGCGTTCTGGTTTCCAGGGCAACGCAGAAGCGGTGTCCTGCACGCGAATCGTGAACAAGACGACGACACTGGTGAACGACAGTGACTGCCCTCCAGCCAGCCGTCCGGAGCCCCAGGTCCGAAGGTGCAACTCACACCCTTGCCAGTCACGGTAAGGACCGCCGATGGGGGGGCAGCGGCACCCGCCAGAGGGGGTGGTGATGCATCGTGCCGCGCCCTGTTGTTGCTGAGTGAGCGATGCTTGCTGGAAATACTGAATTTCTGGCTACTGAGCCAGACCGCGGATGGAAACGTACGACCCCAGCTGGAAGGTATCTTATAGGAGGCCATTAAGAGCATCTCGTAAAGAAAAAAAAATAGCCCTCATCATACACAGTGAGTGCCGGGGAGTGAGTGAGCGCACGCTGGCTAGTGCTCACGGTCGGCCTGTTTCGGTCGCTGAAATTAGGCCAGTGAGTGTGTGTCTTGCTGTTCGCTGTTTGGGATCCATCAGACCTTTCACAGCCATGTTGTACTCACGTGCTCCGAAGTGGATTCTCTTGGGCCGTCAGCCAAGACGAACTATGGGAAACGTGCTCACCAGTTAAGCCGCCTTATTTCCGGTCACGTTTTCGCAGGCTTTTGCATGGAACTGTATGACTCTGTCGCATTGTGTGATTTCGCCCCAGCCTCCTGTTCTGCTCTGGGTTGAGGTGCTTGGTTTTGTTCTGTTGTTCTGTGTATCCGGTCGAGGTACGTTTACCTTTTGTAAAGACGCTGCACTTGTGACGTGGCAGTTTTGGGGGTTCTTAAGCTCAACTCGTGTCACTTGCCTGGTGCAAAACATTTCACAAAGCGTTTGGTTTTTGTGGCAACGTCCTTTGATTTGTCGAACTGGTAAAACGTGTGTTAGGGACGAAAGACGAGCAGGAAAGCGAGAAGGCGAGACTCGTTTCATTGATCTTATGTGTTTCTTGGCAAATTATGAAATTGTACCCTAAGGCTGAAGGCCTTGAGGAACAGCTCACTTTAGGAAGTCTTCCTGAGCATCTTGAATATGAGCAGCCATCCCACAAACCCATCAATCGATCGATCAATCAATCGATCAATCAATCAATCAATCACACACGGGGCCAAAGAAGGAAGGACTTGCCACTGTGTAGACTCAAAGATCGGACAGGCCACCGTCTCTTCTCCTGAAAGCAGAGATGGCCTGGCTTTTGTGACGTGATTAGAAAGTAGGGTAGGTGAATCAAGAGAAGGAAAGGTCAGCATGGACATGATTAGGGATCCGTTCAAGAATAATATTTTAAAGTCATTTATGTTTTTTTTTTTTAGTATCAAAATATTTTTTTAATTATGCACAGAAACCAAATACATGAAACATGAAATCAGAGCTGCTTTCATTGAGTTGAGACACATATTTCATGGGAAAGAGCAGCCCAGGGTGATCAGCAGCCCCCTCATCTCTCTGCAGGCCAAGGCACCAGGCAGAACACCAAGGAGTAAAGTTTAAAAACTGTCAGGATTTCGCTTTCCATAATGATGGAGCTTGTACTGGGCCCGCCTTCAGTGTTTTTCTAGAATGATACTCTACAGCTGTGCCGATCAATGTGCTAACCACTAGATTGTCCAAATAGAGAAGTGTTGTAAATATAAAATACCAGATTTCAAAGATTTAGTATGGGAAGGGATTGTAAAATATGTTAATGTTTATTATTGATTACAAGTTGAAATAATATTTGGATACAGTGGTCAAAAACAGTGTTACTACAATCAAAATTTTACCTGTTTCTTTTTTAATATGGATAGTAAAAAATTAAAATTACATATGTGGTTCACACTTTGTGTCTGTTGAACAGCACCACTGTCAATCAACATGGCATTCACAATGTTCAGGATAAATCTGAAATTATTAGACATACAAAGAAACAGAAAAATGTGACCCATACTCATGAGAGAAGGCAATTAATGAAAACTGACTTCTAGATGACATGTTGGGGTTAGCAGACAAGAATTTCAAAGCAGCTATTAGAACGATGCTTGGAGACATAAGGAAAAATATGGTCATAATCAACGAGCACGTGGGAAATCTAAGCAGAAAAGATGAAACACTTTGAAAAAGAGCCAGATTTTAGGTCCGAAAATGACAATATCTGAAAATTAAAAAAAAAAAAAAATCACTCCGTGGGTCTAATAGCAGATTGGAGATGATGAAAAAAAGACCGGTGAACTTGAAGATAGAAGACTGTAGTTATCCGTTCTGGACGATGGAAAGCAAAGGTCGTTGACAATGACAGAGACTAGGTGACCTGTGGTGCAATAGGAAGCAGTCTAATCCGAGTGTAATTGAAGTCACAGGAGCAGGAGAAAAGAAGGAAACAAAGTAATCACTGAAGAAACGATGACCAAACTTTCCCACATTTAACGAAAGATGGAAGAGAAGTAATCAGGTTGCATTTTGAGTGTTTCAACTAGAATCCAGATGGATTCCATCGCGAAGCCCTCTGATCGATACGTAGGAAAACACCTAGGAAAAGTGTCACGTAAGCAAGCATGAGTCAACAGAGGTGCAGCTTGGACAAAGAACCCCACGTGCGCCTGTGGCCCGAGGTGGCTCACAGAGGGTCTTGACGGGGCTGAGTCCCGCAGTGTCCTCAGGTTCGAACACGGGTTCAGGCCAAACACATTGCAGACTAAAAGTAACTCCAGAAGCACATTCTTGGCATCTCCTTAGAACAAGGGTCAGCAAACGTTTTCTGTAAAACGCTAGATAGTAAATATTTTTGGCTTTGCAGGCCACGTGCGGTCTCCGATGTCTATTTTTCTTTGTTTTGTTTTATGACCCTTTTAAAAATGTCAAAACCGTTCTCAGCCCCTGGGCTGCACAAAAACCGTCTTCGGGAGGGTCTCGGCCCTTAAGCAATAGGTTTGCTGGCTCTGCCTTAGGTATCACTCCGGTTTCGCCCACTG
>NW_006443292.1:4225758-4229712 GCF_000325575.1 Pteropus alecto | reverse complement strand
CTTGCAGGATAACATTGTATATTCTCAGTCTTGGAGATTCACCTTATATCTTCGCATAGTAAAGATGCTGAAGTCTCACAGTCTTTTTAAAGATAAGTTTCTCAAGCTTATTTGACCACATAATAACATTTTTGGTAATCATTATTAACATAGAACTAGTATTCTGTGGAAGAAAGGAATGTTCACATGGGAATAACCATTCTGATACAAAATGTCTCCTTTTCCAATTTTCCACCTGTTTCTTTTGTTTTCTTTTTTTTAATTCATTTTTTAAAACTTTTTCAATTTTTTTTATTTTTCAATTACAGCCGACATTCACTACTATATTAGTTTCAGGCATACAGTATAGTGATTAGACATTTATATAACTTACGGAGTGATCGCCCCCTAAGTAAAACATGAAAATAAAGTGCCATGGCTCCTCAATACGTATCGTTTGGCTAAAGAAATGTGTGATCTGATTTTAAAACTCTTAAATATCCTAGTTTTTACTTATTTACACACACACATACATGGATATACATACACAACGTACATATGTGTATATATATTACGTACAGATATTCTGTGTACACGCACATATATTCGAATGATAAAACTTGAATTATTGCCTAGCGTGATCTAGTTGTTATTAGTGTTTCTTAAGCCTCGCAGGCTTAGGCTGGTAAGTGAAGAAATGCAGAGGTTGACCTCAGACGACCAGAATTAGTCCATCAGTAGAATCCAAGGCTGGGGTTGGAGATGTGCGGGGTGTGATAGACAAACGGCTGCCCCAGGTGGGGGTGCTGATGAAGAGACAGAGCCTGTAACCCAGAAGGGGGGGCCCAAGCCCGCCCCCCAGTGCCGCAAACTTTATAGAAGAAGCCAAAATGCAACTCACTGGTGAACCTGGCGAGGCGGAAGCGCCTTCCCGCATCATGGTTACCCTTCGACCTTTAGAGCAACGGAGATGTTGGTCTTTTTCTCCTACATGTTCCTTGATTCCCCCCGATCTCCCTTTAATTTTCTTTCACCTTTTTCCATCGAGTGGCTGGCAGTTTCCTTGACCTTCCCAACTGCACGCCATTAGCCCCTCTTTACTCGAATCCTGCCCCGTGCTCCGCGGACACTGCTCCCAGGCCCCGCCGTAACCGGGCAGAATCTGGGATCTGGCACGCGGAGCAGATGGCCCTGTCCAGCCTCGCGCACGGCGACGCACACACACCGGCGACCCTGGCCCCAGCATTGGCCGGAGGGGCAGAAATCACAGGTCCGCTCGGCTGTTGCGACTGCAGCTGGCCGTTGTCACCCTGCTGACCACGGGGGGTGTGACGGGAGGTGGCCGCGTCCGCTCCACGGCTCACACTGCCCCAGATGTAACATTCGTGCAGCCTCTCGGTGCGGATTGGCCATTGAGAAGTCAGTTCCAAGCTGCTAGATATTTCTCTCTAGTATTTATGATTTGAATTTCTTCCAGGCAGTACACACTATACTGCATATTGAATTAGGGTGATTCAGAAAAGAATATTAAATATCTTACTGGCAATCGAATTGAGTAAGTCATCTGTAAGGAAGTGTATTTGGATTTTAAATTTGTCCTCTTTGCTCAGATATTTTAACCAGCTTTGCCTTGTTTTGGGTTAAAATTAAATGGAATTCCTCATGTTTTATGCAAGCATGTTCCATGATGTGTGTGTGTGTGTGTGTAAGTGTGAGCGTGTGTGTGGGAGGTGTGTGGGTGCGTGTGACTGTGTATGTGTGGTATGGGTGTATGTTGGTGTGAGTGTGTGTGGGTGTGTGCGTGTGTGTGTGAGTGTGTGCATGTGTATGGGCATGTGTGAGTGCATGTGTGTGTGTGAGTGTGTGGGGTGTGGGCGTGCATGTGTATGGGCATGTGTGAGTGCATGTGTGTGAGTGTGTGGGTGTGAGCATGTGCGTGTATGTGTGTGGGTGTATGGGAGTATGTATGTGCGTGAGTGTGTGTGTGTGTCATCATGACTTAAGAATGAAGCCTGGAACATATGGACCTTTAGGCACAGCCAAAATCTGAAAAAATACCATTCATTTAATCCGTTTCTAGCTAGTCTGAAACTTGAAGCTTTTCTTTTTTATAAAATAAAATGAGTAAATGTGAGTGTCACCCCTCTCAACATCACGTCCTAGATACGGGGGGCTAGAGGAGGCCACCCTTGGCACTCCAGCCCCCCGTGTGGCAGAACAGGAGCCTGAGACTCAGGACCACTCCCGGGGTGGGAGGGCATTGTACATTCCTACAGGTCAACAGTGACAACCGGGGGTCTCCAGAGTGGCCCCCCTCTCTCAGACGTCTGGACATGTGGCCGCAGGTCTGGGATGAGGGGTGTCCCATAAGCCATGTGAAATAAAGAAAAAGCGCCTGAACCAAAAACCTGGCGACTGGCACCATTGGCCTGTTACGTACCCTACTGATGGTGTGTGAACGGTGAGGAGAAATATGGATGAATTCTAGAACTTTTTTCTGGCACTACCCAAATTCCAGAACCTCGCTTGTATTTAAAGTTTTGAAGCCTTTACTTAGTGGTCTAAATTGGGGAACATTCCAGATGGAGAAAGAGAAAGCATTTCAGAGTGTCGTCTTGAATTTTAAAATTCTGGGGTTTTTTTCTCCTTAATTAACCCTTTGATCATTTGAACGCCTCTCCCATTGGTCATTATAGAAGGCAAGAGAATTCCCAGATGACAGGTTCACAGGTAACAGAATCCTGCTGAGAAATGCTTTCCATGTAGACCCTGGGACCAGCTCAGAAGTCCTGCTCTCCTCCTGACTTTCCTGAGTAGTAAAATATAAAGAGCATTGAGCATCCAGCCATTAAACAAATATCAAATATAAAAGGATCGAAATGATGCAAAGTATATTCCCTGATCATAATGGAATAAAATTAGAAAGAAATCAACAACAGAAAGAAATTTTTGGACACTCACAAATATGTCGAAATTAAACAAAACACTTCCTAAATAACCCAATGGATCAAAGAAAAATCATAAGAGAATTTCGTCAATACTGTCAGATAAATGAAAATGAAGACACAATAAGCCAAAGCTTAGAGAATGTCATTAAAGCCGTCTGTCCTTAGGGAACAATTTAAAGTTGTAAACATCCATATCAAAAAAGAAGAAGAAATATTTCAAATTAATAGCTAACTTTCCACATTAAGACATTGGGAAAGTAGAACAACTAAATTGAAAACATGCAGAAGGAAGGAAATAATAAAGAATAGGACAGAAATCAGTGAGAAAAATCAGTAAAACCACAACCGATTATTGAAGAGAACAAAAATCGACAGCCATTTGGCTAGAATGAAAAATAAGAGAAGACTCAAATTCCTAAAATCAGAAATGAAAGAGGGAACGTTTCTACAGACCTCGCAGAAATAAAAGACTGTAAAGGAATACTATCAACAGTTGAACCAGTAAATTAGGTAACTAAGATGAAATAGACAAAGCCCTGGAAAGGCGCAAACTACCAAAATCGAATAAAGTAGAAATAGAAAACCCGAGCAGACCTATGAGAAGGGCAGAGATTGAATTACTGACCACTCGCGGAGGCGAACCTTCGACGTCAGCAGCTGTGTGATGGTCAGTGCAGGAGACTGGATGGGGTACAACCGTGACCAGTCCCAGACTTCTCTTGCTTCTTTTAAGCCCCAGATTGTACCCGCACAAGTGCTAGTCCCTGGAGTGTGACCTGACCAGGTGTCATGATGGAAGAGAAGCGCCACGAGATCCCGTGACATCAGCCACCGGGGGTTAAGCTCCATTCGGCTGTCCTCCTGCTTCCCTGCTGACAATTCAGATCGTTCCCATAAATCCCAGAGAAACGTGTCGCTTTCTCAAAGGAATATTTGAAAATGAATTCATTGTGGAAGGAGAGAATCTTAAAACCGAAACCTTGTGTTTTTCTTGGTGAGGTATAAATTATGGAGATGGCAGAAACCC
>NW_006443292.1:4223657-4225694 GCF_000325575.1 Pteropus alecto | reverse complement strand
TCACCCCGTTTTACAGATGAAGACGTCGCGATGCTTTGTTGTTAAGTAATTTAACCAAGGTTGTGTGTGCCAGTGGCAAGTAGAACTCAAACCAAGGACTTCCTACTTTCAATCTTACATACTTGCTGCTATATCGTTCTCACTTAAAAATAATAATAATAATAATAATATAATCTTCTTCTATCATGGCATGACAGGACACTTTTGACCAGGGTACCTTTAAATAGATATTCAAAGATGGGACAAGGGGAGTCAGCAGATACATGGTGATGCACTCAGCCCAGAGGGCGTTGCGAGGAAGCCATGGTGGCCTCCTTCCCTGCAAGTGACACGTGCAGCCAGAGGTATGAGCTTTTGAAATTAAACACTAGGGAAATTTTACTAAATGCTATGGAGTTGGTCAGTCTGCTCGCTTGTTCTTAGCGTTATCTGGATCCATGCTGGAAAAGAAATTAAAATTCGGAAATTCAGCCACCTGAGACGAGGGGTTCAGATAGAAGGCGGTGTCCCAGGAGGCCTGTGTGCGTATGAGCAGTGTCTGCGGGGTAGGGAGAGGTGCTGGCAGCGATGCCATCCTGTGTGTATAACAAGACGACTCACCCCCACGCCCAGCCAGCTGACGCTGGGCTCAGAGAGGCTGGGAGGGACCCTCACGCCCTCACTCAGACCCTGCCGAACCGTGGCCTGGACTGGTGAGAGGTCATCTGCGTCCCAGGTCTGAGACCTTCTGGGTAAGAAGCTAAACCTGCCCATTTAGGAATCAAACTCATGGCCTCTGACACCTCCAACGTGTCCGCTGTGGCCAAATAATGAATTCCCCAAGGCCAAGTGCCAGTTACAAGCAGGACACCTGTCACTCCCATTACAGGAATCCGTTTATGCCTTTGTTAATTGTTCCCTGTCTTTTTTGTTTTGTTCCCCACAAGGACGAGGACCTTGTCAATTCAACAGATATTTGTAAAGCACCCACTGTGTGCCAAGAAGGCACTGGAAACTCAAGTGTGCTGCTCCAGTGCCCGATGGCGTCCACAGTGTAGGAGGGCTCGTGGGCTCTATGATCAGCGGCACTGTGTTGAAATTAGGGTTCATTCTAGCGCCATGAGCGTTTACCAACTGGGGAGCAAATGTCTGGCCCAGACAGATGCTCCGTTGACAAAAGGTCAGAGGCTGCTTTGAGACCCTGGCATGTGTTCCCTCGGCCCCTGCTTAATCACTCACCCTCGGCAGTAAACTTTATCTACAATGCGTCCTGCCCACAGCCTACCTCAACTTGAACTTGACCTGACTCTGACTTTGACTCAGTCTTGAACCCTCACCCTTGTAGCCCTTCTCATTCCACTCTGTCAGAAATCTCTTTGATCCTTCCTTCACCTGGTCCTGCTTTCCTATGGCCTTTATTTAAATGGATTCATTTTAAAGTTGGGAACAAAAGACCGTTATGTTCTTGTTATGTAGAGGCACCAAGGCAAACCATTTGTCAGCCTCGCTAATCAGAAAAAGAGTGAAGTGCTCTCTCCATATTACCTAGGGGCAGCCTCGCGTGGGGTCACCGCGATCGTGGACTTGGTCAAGGTCACGGATCGGGTCTCTGTGGCACCGTGAGCCACAGGCGAACCCATGGACAAGTTACCTGATCTCCCCCTCCATAGATTGGGATGTTAGAACCTCGCTCGTTGAAGTCTTGAGAAGATTAGGTGAAGTAATGCCTCTAAATTCCTTCATCCCAAGTAAGCACTCGACGAATGCCAAAACCGTCGTCACTGCTCAGCCCCAGACCTGTCTTAATGACAAACATCAGCCAGCTGTCGGACCCCAGCATTTTATGGGTTATTCGTCATTTCTTAAGGCAGGCACACACACACACAGATACACACACACACATAGGGTGTAAGTACATCATTTAACTTAGGCTGGTGTTTTCCAGGTAATGAAAGATTAAAGTAAGGTCCCAGCATATGCCAAGATTCTCTTTCTCTTCAGAACGAGTTTATACAATTTATATATATTTCGGGGTAAATCGAAACAGCAAAGGTCTCG
>NW_006443292.1:4215418-4223628 GCF_000325575.1 Pteropus alecto | reverse complement strand
ATGTGTCTGAGCTCTATATTTGTGAACTTGAGATAATATTCTCGGCAGGACGGGGGTAGAACTCGGGGAAGAAAAAGGGATTATGAAAGGGTCTCGATGTCACTCAAAGCCCGAGATTGGGTTACGGGCTCGGTGTGTGACTAGAGGCTCCGCAGACGTGTCGTGCCCAGGTGGCTCGTTACAGACCAGGCTGGAAGGACGGTGGCACGTAAGAGCGATGAAGTTATACCTGACAGGGATGGATGTGGAGTGCGGGTCCTGCCAGCCCTCCCTCTGCTCCCCTGTGTTTGGAATTAAATGTCGCCGAAGGAAGGAGCCCAGGGAAGTAGAAATACATCATTTCCAAGAGGGACTCCTGACGGCGCTGAGAGCAGAGGGTAGCGCTGTGGAAGGAGAGAGAGTGTGCTCTGGCCCACACCACGCACACGGCTCAGCCGGGGTTCCCTTCCATGAGAGCCCGACACACGTCCCGCGACCAGGAAGGGAAATCATTTCAGCCGCACCTGTCCAGTGAGTCATCAAGGAGGACAGAGGGCAACTGGAGGTGCGGCCATTCTCAGGGAGCTCGTCAGGAACAGGATGTGGGCCTCGGGGGATTCGTTTTCACAGCGTGCGCTGCGGGTCCCCTGCCCTGGAACCCCTGGGGCTTGCCGGGCCGGCTCCTGCGGGTTCCGATTTAGTCGCTCGAGGGAAGGACTCGAGGATACGCGTTGCCAGCGAGTTCTCTGGTGATGCTGGCCCAGTCACCACGCCGAGAGCCACGCATACGATAACCAAGGTTACTTGAGCTTTTAACTCAAGAAGAGTGGTGAAAACAGTAATCAAAAAACAAAAATAATAATTAAAAAAAAAAAGAAATATAGTGAGAACAGTGAGGTTTGGTGGATTGGTTTCTATGACTCGAATGGCACAGTGCATGCAAAAATCCAAGAACGAAAGGCCAGTCATTTATCTCCTATTCTGAGGGCGGGAGGACGACAAGGCCCAGAGCCCAGGCTTTTGAGGGGAGAGGGCGCCCAGAGACAGGGAGACGGGGGTGACGCTCAGGCAACTGGTCGCCCACGTGTGTAGGCAAAGCATTCCCCACTGTCCTTTCGGGAGACGAAGGGTGCTGTGAAAGCGTCTGTTACTCTGACTTTAATCCTCACAGACCAGGAAGGAAGAATCATCGCAGCGACAGTGACAAAAGCCTGGGAAACAGTGGCCGACCGTGTCATTTTCAGCTCACCTGCCCATTTGGGGATCACCTTCGCCGTCAGGAAAGGGTTAAGCACAGACCCCTCTGAAGCTTTTCAAAAACAGAAAAGTAAAGGTCAAAAGACAGCTAATTCTGAGCCCGTAGCTAAAGAAGGTGTGGACACAGCTCTGCAGGTCGTGGGAATTCTGGAAGGTTCCATTCTGACTCCGTTATCGTAGACAGACCAGGACCGGGAGGCCACCCAGCCGCTCTGGATGAGCCAGACATGAAGGCGCAAGAGCACCAGGTAGAGCGGCCCGTGGCGAGGGCAAATGGACCATGATCGGCGACCTCGGCCGGCAACGCAGGCCCAGTCCTGCTTACAAGGGTTCAACCAAGACGGCTTTTTGTTGTTTATTAAAGCAACCTTCCAAGTAAGAAAAACTGGGCATGATAAGCCCAGTGAGGCCAAAATGCAGCTCCAGCCCACTGCTGCTTTTCGGCAAGGAGACAGGGGTTAGAACCGGGGCAGGAAGAAGGATGCACGCAGAAGAGAGCGCAGTGCCCAGGGCTGAACGAGAAGGCAGAGCCCGAGCCCCAGGGAGCAGCGCGTGTCCAAATTCAAGAACAAGGGCTCAGCTGCTGCGTTCCCATCCCAGCTCCGCAGCTGCCACGGGGGGACCTCAGCCAGGCCATTCAACCTCCGTAAAACAGGGGACACAGATAGCACCTACCTCATAAGGCTGTCATGTGAATTACATGAGTTCATAGAAATAAGTTGCTTAGGACAGTTCCTGGCACACAGTAAGTGCTAAATATGTCATTTTTATGATCACTGTTATCATTAGGATTTTTAAAAACTATCCAAAGCCCCGTTCCAGGAGGAAATGCGATCCAAGATGCAACAGAACTGTACAGATGTCACCTCCAAGGCTCTGCAGATCGGCTCTATGATATTGTGGCCAATGAGAGAAGAGCCAGAAGTCAGGGTGGGTTCCAGTTTCCCAAATGGACAAATGGGCAGGTCCCAAGAACAGTGCTGTCAACCCCTGGAAAAACTGGAAGACATAGCGATGATTTAGACAGATGGTTTGTGTATGCATTTTTGAAAAGAAGGCTGCGTGCCTACCCCAAATGAGGGAGCGTTTAATGAGAACACTCCGTGCCTGGCAGACTTAGCGGGTGGTAGGTCAGGTCAGCGGAGTACTTCGCAAGTCTCTGTGACATCTCTGTGGATGAAGCCAGAACGTGGGAGCAGTCTGATGAGCCACAGTCAACCCGTGACAGCTGGGTCCAGGTCTGCTCTGTCCACATCCAGGGATGCCCGTGGGGCTGTCTGCAGCTCTGCCTTGTGGAGTTTGTCAGCCTCCAGCAGGACTCCGGGGTGGGGACAGCCATGGAGTCAGGAAGCTCCACAGAAACTTAGGGCTTTTAAGTGGTAGCATTGCTCCCAGAATGGGAGCACCCCCCCCACACACACACACACATACACTCCTTGTGGTTCCAATGAGTGACATACAGAATCCCAGGTGTCAGTGATTGCAAGGGTATGAGCGCTGTCGTTACTGGACAGCAGACCAGGAAGGAAAGTGTGAAACTGAGGATTTTATATCTAGCAAAACTATCCCTCAAGTATCAAGGCTTGAGAAAAACAGTTTTAAATAGGCAAGAGCTTGAAGAACCTTCTAGACTGGGACCCAGCAAACTGCCTACAAAGAGAAGATATTAAATATTTTACTCTCTGTCATAACTACTCAACGCTATCATTGCAACGCAAAAGCAGACGTAGACAATATGTAAACAAACAGGCAGGGCTGCATTCTAAGAAAACTTGACTTACAAAAACAAGTTATCGGAAGGAATTTGGCCCTTAGGCCACAATTTGCCAATCCTTCATGGTAGGATGCTCTTCATCTACCCAAGAGATGACTGGGGGCATTTTGGTAAAAGGGCTGATGGTGAACGTTTTAATGTTTCGTCGTCAAGCTGAAACTAAAGTGAAGGAGATAGGCATATTTGACAATAGCGATATAATAGTTATGAACATTTATGCCCCAAATAACACAGCAATTAATTATGTAAATCCTAAACTAAGGAGAAACAAGGAGGTATAGATAGAAACTTATCGGGTATAGGAGACATTGTAATATAAGACACCTCCATATAAGATGAATCAAGTGGCAGTTGATAGAAAGCAAGGAAGGATGTAAGATGTAACGTGACCAAAAAGGGAAGTCATATATCATACACTACACCTCGATAATAGAAAATGCACTGTTAGCTCAGATGCACGTAGAACACTCACAAAATCTGATCATGTATTTGGCCACAAAGAAAAATGTCAGTAGGTTCCGAGAAGCAGAAATAATACAAACAATACCCTCTCATCCCAAAACAATAAAGTTGGAAATTAATAATAAAAAAATGTTTAAGTGCAAAGGTCCCCTCTACGTAGAAATGAAAATATATAGGATAGAGCACCCACGTTTGGGAGAAACTCAAAAGTGAGGAGACCTGACCGTCTCTCCGAACGTTTAAAGTCATTCATTCCTTCATTCACTCATTTAGCAAGATTTAACTAAGTGCCTACTATGTGCAGATGTTGTGTCCACTTGACCTAACCTCGGATGAAGAAGTTCCTCTCTGTATTCCAGAGATTCCTTTGACAAGAAACAAGGCAGCTCCAACCCTGTGGGAGGGGCCTTTGTCTGGGGACACGGGACAGATGCCCTCCGAGACTTTGTGCACAGGTGTGTCGAGGTACCAGGAGGCAGTGACTGCTGCATCACACCAGGGCTGAGTAGAATGTGTGGGGACAGCCGGCCTCGCCTCTCCCTGGCTGTGCGACCCTGAGCAGGTCACCTCGCAGGAGTCTCCCTTTCTTCATGCAATTGGAAATCAAGAGAAGACTAAAGCACATAATATCTGCCTGGAGAAGGGTCCATTTCGTGTTGTTCTTAGTGACTTGGAGCTGGTCAGGTTATAACTGGGCACATACTAGTCAAGGTTGCATGCTCGCAAAACATCAAGCAGCTGGGAGTGTCCAAGGCAGAAATTGGGGTCAAGGGCGAGTGGCCTGGGTACTTCTGCCTTGCAAAGACTTGAGAGAGACCTGGGAGGGTTGCAGTCACCTCTTGCCCTAGTGCCTCTGCATCCTTTCAGCATCCCTCTAGACCAGCGGCCCCCAAACTTTGTGGCACCAGGGACCCGTGCTCCTATGAGAATCTAACGCCTGAGGATCTGAAGCGGAGCTGAGGCGGTGACGCTAGCGCTGGGGAGCGGCCGCAGATACAGATGATGCTTCACTCGCTCACCCACCGCTCACCTCCTGCTGTGCGGCACAGTTTCTAACGGGCCTCAGACCAGTACTGGTCCACGGCCTGGGGCTTGGGTCTAGAGAACAAACATGCCTGTTCTGGTGCTTGAACAGGTTAGTGAAGCAGATGTCAGCGGTCACCATGTCATGAGCTTTCCATTATGCACAGATCCAAGCCCTCCCGTCTGGTCTTCTGAATGCATCACTCATCTCCTTGGGTCTGGGAGTTCAATTTCTTCCCTTTGGAAATTATCCAAAATATGGACAAAACTGGCAGCTACCCAGATGTCCAACAGCTTTGCACTGGTTAAGTAATTTGGCTCTGTATATGATGTAGTGTTAGACAAGCATTATAAAAAAAAAATCGCTCTTGAGAAAAGATTTTCGATCACGTAGGAATTGTTTCTGCTATCAAGAGTGAAATAAGCAAACTATAAAAGGATTTGTTTACAGCATGACATCAAGGTTAAAGAAAACATGTTTAGGAAAAAAGACAAGGATCACGTGTGGTCTTTGGTTCTTTTGCTGTATATTTTTACGTACCTGCCAGATTTTCTAATGTGCGTGAATTATGTTTATAACTAAAGAAACGACAAAAAGTATAGCTATAGAAGGAATTCCTAAAATGGGTGAAAGTCTGGGCAGAGATCCCCCGGGAGATGAGAGCGCCGAGCTCATTTTAGGAGGCTCCAGGTGGAATTCAGTTCAATTCAAAAAAACATCAGTTGGGTCCTCAACACGCACAGAGCTCTTTTGAGAAACTGTTCTTCACCAGAGCTGGAAATAAAGCAAATAACTTCGACAAGGATCATCCGCAGCAAAATGTGACCAGGACTTCGGGGACGAAGGGTGAGAAGCGCGGACTCTGAGTGACCCCCAAGTATTTCACCAGAGAGTGTGATATCCTCCCCGATTGTGTAAATAAAACTTCCTTTCGTTCACCTAAAAGTAAAAATCGACAACAACGCGGCCCTTGGAGGAAGAGAGGGACAAGATGTCACGAAACTCAACACAGCAAGACTTGACGTCGAAGTCTCCTAAAGGCCGAGTACGAGGCAGCCAGTCTCGTGTGTCCTTCTTGGTGGGAGACCCTTCGAGCCCCCTCAGACAGAAGCACCTTCGCTGAGCAGATCCGTAGGAAAGTGTTTTCAAAACTCAAGGGGAAGCAGCAGCATTCTAGTGAAAACAGATCGTTCTGACGTGTTCTTTGCCGAATAAAATTCTCGAAAGCGTACGGGGTGATATAATGCCGCAAACTTAAGAAAGCCAGGAAAGAAATGAATCTCTCTCCTTTCTGCTCAGAGGACTCGGGGACATAGTTCCTGGAGCTCATTAGCTATTAAAATGATTAACAAATTATTTTCAATTGAAAGTGGTTACGGTATTCATTATTTTCTCTCATGCCAAGACTGTATGCAGTTTACTCAGAACATGAATTATCCAAAGCAGTCCAAAGTTTCTAAATAGGTTTGGACCAGGTTCGCTGACTTTGGCTCAGCAAGCCAAAGGTCTCCGTTACATAATTTATTGGGAACTTAATTGAGACTAATTGTTGTCTCTCGTCCGCTTGCCTGAGGAACATCTGCCCAGCATCTGCCGTGACTGCATTCGGTTGGGATGTTCGAATCGTTCTGGGAAGTGAAATAAAGGGCTTGAATATTTTATTGTGGATGTAGCCCACTGTAACTTTTTATAAGAAACTGCTGGTGGTTTGATTAGCCAGCAGCGTTAATGTGCAGTGTCTCCCTCCAGCGTGCCACAGCCAAGGTTTAGGGTGCACTCAGAACATGCTTGCTCAGTAAGACCTACCCCGAGGAGGAGGTGGGCAGTCTGTGAAAGATGCGGCTACATCGACGTGTTGGGGGGCAGCGGGGTGCAGGACCTGGATTTTCCTGTGATGGGCCTGTAAAGGCCTGAGTCGATCCAGAGGGTGACAGGCCACCATATGGGATCCATCACCGGCACACCCATGTGAGGAACGCATTTCACAGATGGGAAAACTGAACCTGGGAGCGGGGGCGCGGTACGGGGAACAAGGTCATCCCAGGCTCAGCCAGTGGACCCAAAGGAGAACCGAGACTCTTGCCTCCTGGGACCCTCTCAGCCACAGCGAGGCAAGGGGAAACGGTACCATTCAGACGATTCGGGGAGCCTTAGAGGTGCCAGAGGCGAGGGAGGGCACATCCGGGGCCTGCGGGGCGAGCTCCTCGGGGGAGGGGGAGGGAAACGCGGTGAGCCGGGCAGAGGGACAGCTTCTCCGGATCAGAAAGGAGCCAGGTGTGGGGAGGGAGGCATTCTCTCTGCCTCCTCTCTCGCACTCCCTCATTTAATAAGTCCAGAGTGTTACTTCTGTTCGTCCGCACGCGCGCCTGGAAACACCTGCAGTGTGCAGTGATGGGCGGGCGTGCGCCAGACGACAAGGCCGGGCCTTCGGTGCCGGGCCCGGGCTGTGACAGATGGGGGCGCCAAGGGAGCGACTGGAGGTTCTGGAGTGACGAGGTCATGTGACTGGGGCTGTGGCAGAGGGGCACCGTCACTTGGGAGGGAAAAGAGATCACGTGTGGGGAGCCAGTTAGGACACTTGGCACGATACCCCAGGCAACGGCGGCCATGGAAGTCGGGGAGGAAGGCAGATTTGAGATGTCTCGTGAGGTCGGTCTGGTGGCACTTGGCGACAGCTTAGACTCGGCTCGGACTTCTCCAGACCTGACCCGGCTGTGTCACTCGCTGTTTCCGGCCTGGTTGTCTGTCACCCCGGGGAAACTTCTTCTCGAGTTCACCGAGGACACGATTCTTTACAAGCCACAACCAGCGGGGCCACGGTTTCTGATGCAGCTGCGCACCGTAAGGCAGAATTCAGACGAGAGGACAGAGAGTCACCTGAGGGCGGTTGTCGAGGGGCCTCGCCAGCTCCTCTCGGCTCTAGGGGCGTTAGGGGAGCCTCTGGCAGGAGGGGTGCAGGGAGCAGACGTGAGGCTCACCCGCCCTTCCAGGTAACCGTGGGTGGGGAAGCGGGCAGAGCCGCGAAGTCCCTCGGCGTCAAGCTGTGTGCCAGCAGCCGCGGGGGCGAGCTCAGCCCCGCTCCCAGAAAGCTCAGCTGGCTCCCGCCAAGTCTCGAGAACTCCCCTAGGAACATTTTCAGAGAGTCTTGTGAAATTCTGAGCATTTTCATAGCCAGAGTCGGGCAGCGCGGGGCGGGGTGTCCGGGAGGCCTCCTGGCGGGGAGTCGCTTTGTGGGGCTGGGCAAGGGGCAGCGGGCGGGCCTCTTGCTGCCGCCCACCAGGCCTCGGGGGTAGGGGGTCCTCCAGCCCGCTGGGTTTGGGGCTTTGATGTCTGTTTCGGACCGGTACCGATCACTTTAGGAAAAACCATGTCACATCATGCATCTAAAAGAGTCTTTTTTTTTTTTCCTCCTAATGTTCTTAGAACAGATGCTTGGGACTAATCTCTTAAGACAACCAGAAGGAACAGATGCTTGGGACTAATCTCTTAAGACAACCAAAAGACGTGTGTGTGTGTGCGTGTGCGTGTGTGTGAGAGAGAGAGAGACAGACACACAGACACACAGACACACAGACACACAGACACACAGAGACAGGAGCTTGGGGACCAAAGCACAGAAGAAAGCAATGACTGAGGACCCTTGTGACAAGCGAATGGTACGAGTGACCTCTGCAGGTGGGAGTTAGAGGAGGATGCACGCGTGTGCGACACCGT
>NW_006443292.1:4208100-4214263 GCF_000325575.1 Pteropus alecto | reverse complement strand
CTCTATGTAAAAAAAAAGCCAGTCACAAAGAACCGCATAGTGTATGATTCCATTTACAGGAAAAGTCCAAAAGAGGCAAATCTATAGAGTCAGAAAGTACATTAGTGATCGTCTAGGGACGAGAGGGATGGGAGCGGGGTGTATTGGGAGTGGGAGCGGGGTGGGTATTGGGAGATGGGGTTTCTTTTTAGAGTCATGAAAATGTTCTAAAATTGGTTGTCATGGTGATTTCTCAACTCCGAATGTATTGAATTGTGTTCTCTCCACGTCTGGTGTGTGAATTATAGCTCAATGGAACGGTTAAAATGGTCCTTCCGCTTAGTGATGTGTGACCTCGGGCCAGCCACTCACCTCTCTGCACCTGGACTTCCTCCCCTGTAGATCGGGGGTACAGGATCACGGCAACAGTCACACAGGTTGGCCCGTGTCAGGCGCTGAGGACAGGGCCTGGGACCCCCAGGAAGCTCTCAGAATGCGTTCGCTGGGGTAAGATCTGCACACACCATC
The DNA here is from genome assembly GCF_000325575.1 of Pteropus alecto. Taxonomy (NCBI): domain Eukaryota; kingdom Metazoa; phylum Chordata; class Mammalia; order Chiroptera; family Pteropodidae; genus Pteropus; species Pteropus alecto. The sequence goes on along the minus strand of NW_006443292.1, from coordinate 4,213,756 downwards.
CAAACATCTTCCCTTAAACCGTATTTTAGCAAAATGGTACAGTCTTTTCTCCATCTCCGCCTCCTTCCTTCCTTCCCTCCTTCCTCTTTTTCCAGCAAATGAGAACTAGTCATAATGACCCCAGGACCTTTTCAGGAAGATGCGGCAGGTTCTCAGATCCTGACCAGTCGCCCCCCCACCCCCTGGTTTTCAGGGCTGGTCTCATACTACACTGAAGCCTCGGTATCCGGTATCCGTGCATTTATCCATCTTGTCTCCAAGGCTGAGGGTCGCTCCTTTCTGCAGCCCTGAGTTTTAACCCTGAGCAGGAACAGAACTTTGTGGGTGTTGCTGGCCGTCTCTCCAGACAGCAAATACCTGCTTCCGGTGAAGGTCACGTTCACAGACCGGCATGTTCGCGTCTCAGGATGCTCTCCAGGTTTTCATTTCCTCTTGTAAAAAACAAACATGGGAAGAACATTATTATTTTTCGGGAAATAGATGGGAGCGCTCGTCATTCTCTGGTTTTTAAAGGGAGAAGCGCCGAGTTGACGCTTAACGGGGCAGCTGTGAAACGGCACCTCGTTCCCCCGGGAGAATGTCACAGCCCCGGTCGTTAAAGTCCCCGTTAAAGTTGCATTGGACGTCCTGAGCGCACTCCTCCCTCCACAGACAGCTTTTCAATAAAAGCAACCGCGTATCTTCAGAGACTATAAGTGGCACACGTGACAGGCACGTTTGAATCGCTGTCACAGCGGAGCTGCCGGCTTCGATCTGTGCGGAGCTGGGATCGCGACCCAGCGGACAGGAGTGTCCGAGGCGGCCCGAGTCCTCCTCGGTTTTCCTGGGAAGTGGCCCAGGAGGTCCGGCTTTCGGCCATCGGGCCTCTGCCAAGTGTCCTCATCCCCGGGCCCTCAGCGCTCATGGTGACTGAAGCTGTGTGTGCCCTGGGACAGGCTTTGTCACCCACAGGAAAGCAGAGCAAGTGTCACAGCCCAGTGGACAGCGGCCGTGAACCAGGGAGAAAGGGAAGGGACTCACATCCCAGGGTCCTCCCCTGTGCCAGGCACCTCTCCGGGCGTTACCTGTCATAAATCTATCACCTGGCCTTCCCGAGGGGAGGTGACTAACTCGCACCAAGTTACAGGATTCGGTGCCCGAGCGGAGGCCTTCTGCCATTTTTCACATTTCTCTCATCCAAGTCAAGTAAATTTTTTGAAAAAACATGCATCCTGTTTTGAAGAATGTGATCTGGAGATGCCACTGTTTCTTTGTGACAAATAGGTCCCACATGAGAAGATTTCACAAGATCTTTGCCGAGTTTAAATCTTGGCCAAATCGAGACTTGACTAGAAACTGAATTCTTGGATAGAAGCTGAAGCTTCTCAGAACTGTAAACGTCGGGGGATGAGGGGGTTGGTTAGCAAATCAGAGTACCCCAAAGATCTCTGGCATTCATGAGTATGTTAGCTTACATGCCAAAGGGAAGTTAGGGTTGCAGACGGAATTAAGGCTGTGTTACGGGTTGAGTCATTCGTGTCCCCCCAAAAAGACGGTGCGGCCCTAACCCCCCAGGACCCCAGGATGTGACCATCTGATTTGGAGAGAGCGTCACTGCAGATGCGACGAGTTCAGACGAGGTCACACCAAAGTCGAGTGAGCTGCTCGTCCAGTCTGACTCATGTCCTTATAAGAAAATGGCCATTAAGGACACAGAGACACAGGGAGAATGCCACCTGAAGACCGAGGCAGAGATTGGAGCAATGACTCCGCAAGCCAAGACACCAAGGCACGCCGTGGATTGCCGACTGTCCCCAGGGCCTGGGAGAGAGGCACGCAGTGGCCTCCCAACACTCCTCAGCGGGGACAGACCCTGCCCACACTTTGACTTTGGACTTCTTGCCTCCAGCGCTGTGAGTGAATGCATTGTTTTTTTCTAAGCCACCCGATTTCTGGTACGTTCTCCAGCAGCCCTAGTAAACTCGTACAGGTAGTTAACCATCTGGCCTTCAAGTAGAGAGATTATCCCGGATTATCAGAGTAGGTCCGTTAGAATCACAAGAGTCCTTAAAAGCTGAAGAGAGCGGCAGAAGAGAAGGTTAAGCATGTGAGAAGGACCGAACTTGACATCGCTGGACTGAACCTGACATTGCTGGACCGAACTTGACATCGCTGGACTGAACTTGACATTGCTGGCTTTGAAGATGGAGCCACGGGCCAAGGAGTCAGGGCAGCATCTAGCAGTGGAAAAAGGCAAGGAAACAGAATCTCAAAACAGAAGGAACCAGCCCTGCCAACACCTTGATCTTCGCCCAGTCAGAGCCACGTCAGATTTCCAACCTCAGAAATGTAAGATAATAAATCTGTGTTGTTTTGAGCCACTTAGTTTATGGCAATTTACTGTAGCAGCGGAAAAAAAAAAAAAAAAAAAGAATCCAGGGCTTCGGGGAGCGACGGAGCTGCCCAAGGACAGTTGAACTTGAACTATGTGCTGAGGGGCTGAGTCGTGTCCCCCCTGAGTCCACAGGAATGCGGGTCGGGGGGCCTGAGTTAGGGAAGTGTTAACGGTGGCTTCCTCGAGAATTATATAGTTTTATTGCTTCTGAGAAGAGCTGCTAAATCAAACGTGGCTAATAAATGTCACTCTGAAGGTTTTTAGGGGACATAAGTGAAAAAAACTATCAGGCTCAAGTTGTAATTGTAATAAAATTGTTTTATGGAACTGTAGCTCCCTTCCCAATTACTGGATGTGGAATTAACAGCGTTTTACCCCGATATCCGGTCGCGTGTCGCTCCATGGGCGCCCGCCTGTGTCCCCACAGCCCTGCGCTCACCTGCGGCTGGACAGCGAGCCCCCGTCACCGACCGTCTGGCTGGTTCTGTATGCTCTGGTTTAGTACGTTATGTCCTGTGTACGTCGTTCATTGGTTTACCATCTGTCCCCATTGGAATGGTCAGACTCACTGCCTCATCATCAGAACCTAGAGCTGGGCCTGGCGCGTGGGACGCCCTCAGGGACTGCGCCGTGCAGGGGTGGATGGACAAGCTACGCAGCTGGGACCGGAGAGGAAGAGCAGGTCGGCACCCTCGGGGACCCGTCAAAGGAACCCACCACAGACGTCTCCAAATGGCGGCGTGGTCAGGTGGAACTTGGGACTGTTTGACAAATGGGGGGGAACTGGACGGTCATCAGAGCTGGCCGTCTGGACTGAGCCAGCTTGTCAAGCAGGGAGCTCCCGGGGTTCGTGCAGGGACCAGCCGCAGAGAGTCCTCTAGTGTCCCAGAAGGGCATTCGGATGCCCGTTTGTGTCCCGAGGAACCATGGTTCCCAATCCTCTCAGCTTCTTCCAGCACCGCGAGGCCAGCAGAGACTCGGAGAGCGCCGTGGCCCCCGAACGTCAGGCCGGCGAGTGAGCGTTAGTTGAGCGTTTACTGAGGCCTTGGCAGCTTCGTCTTCCCACCACCCACCAGTGGCCTTCTCGAGCGTGACAGTCCGCACTCAGGAAGGCCGGCCACTCTTCGGAAAGCGGGCCACCTGGTCCTGGTGTGTTCAAGCTGGCACCGAGGTGTCTTGTCAAGAGCTGCACCAGCCAGCTTCAGCTGCGGTGACGACGCCCCATAGTCTCAGTGGCTTACGGCGGGGTCGTAGCTGCAGAGCTCACCGTTGGGGCATCCCTGCGTTGGGACCAGCTGTTCCCACGCAGAGGGCAGGACACAGGGAGGCAGGGCCGAACCGCGTAATGACACCCAAGGCTTCTGCGGGGACCCAGCCAACTTCCTGTCCACTCACACCTTATTGGACAAAGCATGTCACGAGGCAGTGGGTGGGAAATGTCATCCCACTGCGAGGAGAGTGACCACTTGGGGACAGGGACTTAATCTGCTATAGATATGCTGTGTTCATGATTTCGGTGGCGAGGAGGCCATCGACCCACTCGGCGCAGCTTGCTCCCTGTGCTCCGACGCGCTGGAGTAATTTCTAAAGCAGACCGATGGCAAAGCTCTCTGCGTCCGTCCGCCTCCCTCACGTGGTGCAGGCAGAGGGCCCTCCGGGGAGCTGGCCTCTCACTCACTGTCCTCTCTCTGTCTCTCTCCCTTCTGGGCAGGTGGGTGACCGGCCCGTGGAACCCCTGCTCAGCCACCTGTGAGAAAGGCATCCAGCACCGGGAGGTGACCTGCGTGTACCAGCTGCAGAACGGCACACACGTCGGCACACGGCCACTCTACTGCCCAGGTCCCCGGCCCGCGGCCGTGCAGAGCTGCGAAGGCCAAGACTGCCTGTCCGTCTGGGAGGCATCTGAGTGGTCACAGGTGGGTGTCAGGGCTGCCGCCGGTGGCCTCGCCCGTGGGGACCCCAACCTGGTACCTTTTCCTCTGTTGTGTTTGTGGCGTGTCCCCACCTGTCCTAGCCCTTGCCAGCCCCCGGATCGACTCAGAGCAATCTGCCAGCTCACGCATTCTTAAATTTCATCTGAGATAACCCCGTGGCTAAAAAATATGGAATATTGTATTTTTGATAACATATACCACAGTACTTTCAGACTCATGTCTTTTGAAAATTCTCATACAAATATGGACGGATGGATGAATAGGTAGGTAGGTACATGATAGACAGACAGACAAGACAGACCTGCTGACTTGACACCCTCTGCACATATTGGGGCCGCCGTGCACTCCGACTGGGGAGTGGAGTCAAGACCCCTGGAGGCTGTCTTTGCAGAATGCAAGCGGCAGGCAGCTGCTGGGTGGGGCAGCTTTTACTGTGCAAGTCCGAGTCATAAATCTCATGCCATAAACCGTTTTTTTTGGAAAGAGGTAAATTAAGCCTTAAGTTTTTAACTTCGCAGAACTGATCCCGGAAATATCACTTTATCTTAAGTGATCTCATCCTCCTGGGCTCTGCATTGACTCTGCACTAATGATTTGGATTGTTTGGCTAGAAAACAAACAAACAAACAAACAAAAAAGAGCTGAATAAAGGGCCAGCTCCCTTCAGGTCCTCGTCAGATGTGCTCTGGGAAGTCAGACAGGCTGGTTCCAAGGCACTCCTCAGTGTGGAAAACATTTTTAAAGTTCCTTTTTGTTGCCAAACAGTTGGAATTATTTTGAATAAGAAAGTGTTCAGCCTGTTCTTACAGAAGGAAAATCCTGCCCTTGGCTCTTCTAAAACCTTTGCTTTTCAGACAGATTTTGACATGTAACAGTTTAAAGACCTGAGCGTTTAACCTGCCCTTTATGACGTTTTAAGAAAAGAAGAAAATTTAAAAAAAAAAAAATTTTTAACTTATATGTACTTAGGTTTAAGTGTAACATTGAAGGGACCTTTTCGGGGGAGGGGACATGTGTCCAACCCCCGCCTCCCATGAGCCTTAGGGCCTTGATCACCTGGCTCTTGATCCACACAAGATTTATGCTTTAATCAGATCAAAACCATAACTTTTCCATTCAGGCTCTTTGCTATGAAAAAAAAAAAAAAAGCCTCTTTACCAAAATAACCGAGCCCGACGTCATCAGCTATCATCTTCGGATTAAAGAACGCCAAAAAGTGAGACAGTCAGAACAAGATTTATAGAAACACCTCTGTCCCTGCGTCTGTGTGTCTGACCCTGCCTGATTCTGGTCCTGAAATAGCATCCACGCCAGTCGGTCTGACTCCGGCTCGGCCAGAGTTCCAGCA
>NW_006443292.1:4175972-4208015 GCF_000325575.1 Pteropus alecto | reverse complement strand
CCCGCCGCCCCCGCCGCCGCCGTGAAGATTTGCTCAGAAAATTGGCGCTTCTGCCACTTGTGCCACGTGCTCAAGGCCCTCTGACATTGATCCCCCTGGCAACGCTTAGGTTTAAATTGCTCACGGGAGAATTTGAATCGACAGGGAGCACCTTTATTCAGCCAGCAGTGCTGATCACTCTCAGCGTCTGCCCCCGGCTTCTTCCTAGCTTCTAGAATGAAGAGCAGATGTCAACAAAGGAAGCAAAAGGTAGCGAGTGACTCTCTCCTGTCGTCAGCTTGCGGGCCCCCTCCCTCGGTCGGGAGCCTGGAGAGAAGCTGAACGCTGTCCCAGCCCGTGGGCACGAGCCATGGTTTGGTCAAGAAACAGGCTGGACGTTCGGTGTTTGAAATTCAAGGGAAAACAGCAAGGAGCACAGAGCAGAGTCAGACTCGGGCAGGAGTGGCGAGGGGGCTGACGGCTGCAGATGAGGCCAGGGGTGTGAGCATCGGTATCAGGGAGGAGTCTGTGAGCCAAGTGGTGAGGATGTAGTTGGCGGAATGGTCAGGGGACAGCCCGGGGCTCCAAGCAGCAGCCCTGCTGGCCCCAACGCACCCTGCCCAGGCGGCCCAGTGGGCGAAGCCTGCCGTGGGCTGATCCTCGCCTCCGAGGTCCCTTAAAACCGGCCACACGTGGGCGAAAACGCACGCGCTCTCCCAGCTCCCCAGGTGGCAGACACCACAACCAGCTCTGACACACGTGTGTTCTAATAATACAAGCCGAGCTAAATTCACCTCAAAAAGAAAAGAAAAAAGCCCAATGGGACCTTCAGACAGAGAGCTAAATTAAACTCATGGGAAAAAAAAAAACTAGGTAACGTTAGAATAACTGTTAATCACAGAAATACAAAGAACATTTGTCCTATAGGCATTTTTTCAGACGTCAAGTTTGTTATAGCTGAAAAAAGTCAGCTACAGACACATCAAGCAAGTCTGAACTCAGAGTTGCTGGGGTCCGTTTTGCACCCCTGCTGCTCGTGAGCACCGCCTCCCCACCCCCCACCGATGAGAGCGCTGGGCCCCACTGTTGGGAGGCAATGGCCCCCAGCGTCTCCCGGGCAGCCTGAGTCTCCTCGTGTCTGCACAGCTTGGCCGACCGCAGTCATCAGGCCACCATCTCTGTGAGTCACGTGCTTGCTCGGCAGTGGGGACGGGGCTTCCACACCTGGCACACCAGCTCCACAGGCCATGTCACCTCTGATAGCTGGCCAGCTCATGCACACTGTCACTCATTTCTCCTCCCTGCCCCCCCGCCCCCGAGGTCACGAGTCCGCTCTGCCTGGGCTTCCTTCTGCTTTGTGTTTCGACGTGGGGAAGCCCTCTTGCCAGCCTGGACACTGTCCCTTCCTGAGCTCCAGGTGGTGGCACCAGGAGGGGGCTCCGACCCACCCCGCGGGTCCCCCGTCACTGCACCTGCCACTCCTCAGCCTCTGTCACTCCTTCCATGCATCTTGCTGCCTGAGGCCGTGGGACTCGGGACTCAGCACTGGCACATCGTCGTCGCCCCTCAGGCCCTACTCAGGTCCCCCCCACACACTGTCCCTTGCCCCGTCTCCCGGGAAGTAAGGGAACATTGTGACCGTTCTTGGCATCCACCATTAAAATAGTCGTTGCAAGGGCCGCCAGCTGCCAAATGTAAAAGTCACCTGTGGTGCTGACGCCATTTTTCACCCAGAGCTGGTGCCTTTGCCCCGGTCTGGCCCTGCAGAGGCCATGGACCTGGGGGGGCATGTACTTGGGGGCCACATACCTGGGGACAGTGTATCTGGGGGCCGTGTACTTGGGGGCCGTGGACCTGGGGACAGTGGACCTGGGGGCCGTGTACTTGGGGGCCGTGTACCCGGGGGTCATGTACCCGGGGATCCTGTACCTGGGGTCCTGTAACTGGGGGCCATGGACCTGGGGGCCAGCTGGGACCTTGTGCATAAGACCAGGAGGTTTGAAGGACACGAACCCAGCACCCTCCTCGCGTCCCCAGCACTGGGCCTGGCAGCTCGTGGGGACTTCCTAGGTGTCGGGACTTGAGCCGAACCGGCCCGGGTTACATATTCAGTGGTGTCTTGCAGTGTTCGGCCACCTGCGGCGCGGGGACGCGGAAGCGGACCGTGACGTGCACCAACTCACAGGGAAAATGCGATGCTTCCACGCGGCCCAGAGCAGAGGAGGCCTGCGAAGACCACAGCGGCTGCTACGAGTGGAAGACGGGGGACTGGTCCAAGGTGAGGCCAGCGCGCATGCGCGTCCGCCCGCCCAGGGCCGTGCGGGGCGGGGCTCAGGGGCAGGAACGCGCCCCCCTCACGGGCCCGGTTCACGGCCGTGACCCCGGTCTGACCGCTCGCTTTCCAAACCCCGCACCTGCCGGTGACCCCACCACACAGCGTGCAATTCTAAGGGGACCGACTGGCCCCCAGAGCGCAAAGCCGTGGCCCAGCACCCCGTGGGTCGTTGGTCATGCTGCCATCACAGGGGCCCCGCATCGGCCAGGCAGCCTCGGCCGAGACACACACCCAGGGGGCTCGTGGGCGCACAGCACTTTCGTCGTGTCCAGGATGCTTAGGTGAGGGCGGGCGGGAGAAGGCAGGAGCCTTCTCCGCCATGGAGATCGTGCATCGTGTTGGGGCGGCAGGATTAGGCAGCATTCAAATGAGTTTAAAAAAACGATCTTTGCTGTTTAATCCTTTCCATTCATTCACCTGGTGTCTCTGACGAGTTCCCGGTTCCCGCCAACTGAGAGCTAAGTGCTGTTGTCACGTGTGAGAACCGCCCGAGGTAGTTCTTCTAAAGAGCCTTTTCCCCCAAACTGTAAACTTTCTAATGGAATTTCCTAACGTCCAAATCTCGAACGAGAGCACGGAGAGCGTTCGTGTCGACTTCTGCTCTCAGCCACCGAAAACACCTCCCCGTTTCTCTCTGGCTGTCTCTTCCCTCAAAGGCTTGCAGACGGGTGGCCCAAGAGCCACTGTTGTGTCACGTGGGCTGCACGATCTTGTAAACGTTTTGAAATTAGCTGCTAACGTTTAAACGCAGGGAACTGTCACCCGAAAGCTCGGATTTGGGCTTCTCTCTGAGAATCTGGCAACCTGGCACCGTGGCCTGGGTCCTCGCGCGGCCGCCGGCCCCTCTCCCTGGACCGCGGGGTCTCCGGCTCCCCAGGCTCCTTGCAGCCGCCTGGGGCTTCGATTTACCTGCTTGGCTCTGGCAGGGAACGTGGTGTGTGCTCTGCTTTAAGGAGGAAGGAATGGTTAGTCGGTTGGAAAGCAGAACTTACTGGAATCTGGTCTTTGCAGAAGCGCCATCCCCCATGTAGGTCAGACTACAGACTCCCCCTCGGAGTACGTAAAATCCACATTTCTCAGGCTCCAGCTGCCTGGCTGTGTGACAGTGCAGCATCTGATCACAGTGGATTTGAGGAAGACCAAAATCACCTCCTTTCTATTTACTCCTGGATCAGAAAATCTGACCAAAGCAACAGAACCGAAGCCAACAATCCAGTTTGTCCAAAAATCAAACATATGAATGTAATAAAGCTTAGTATGGAGCTGCCTGGATGATTCTTACATGGAAGGGGAGGCTTCGCATGAAGGCCCTCGCAAAATAAATACGCCGTTAGGACGTGGAGTCTCGGGATAGAGTGGTTAAGAGGCCCACTTACAGCTCCAGGTCACCAATTAATGAGTCTTGACCTCTCTGGCCCTCGGTCTCTCTATCTCTGAAATGGGAAGCATGGACGCTGGCCCTGCCTGCTGCTCAGAGCTGCTCGGAGCCTTCAAGGTGCTAGTACCTTGTGTGACTTAGCGCTCTGGTGACTAAGCCTGTCTCCTTGCCTCAGACCTACTGCCCAGTGTTCACGTTTTTGGGGCTTTCTGAGCTAACATTCTCTTATCAGTGGGGCTGCCCAGCCTCTTATAGACCCACACCAATCAGTGTCTCAAAACCAGGCACATCCAGACCCAGCCTGGGAAAGGCCACCAGTGTGTCCCAGAGGCGAGATGTCAATCATTTAGGTTCTGGTCAGAAAGCGTTCTGTGACAGAATCATCTAAAGCTTGCCTGACAGGTCACCAAGCGTCCAGCACAGTGACAGGCAGAATCTCGTTGTCTGGTCTGCAGACGTCCAGCTGTGCATTGGAATGAAGCTGTCATTATTCCGGGGGAGCTAGAAGGGTCCCCATGGTCACACGCGGAACACAGCCTTGCACTAGTGAAGGGTGCAGGAAGCGGGGATGAGGTCGGTCGGTTCAGGTCTGGGCCACCTGGCACTGTTTCCTCTGTGCTGTGTCCCTCTGTGCTTCTTGGCACCAGGCCCTCGAGCCAGGGTCGTCATCTCGGGGGAATAGAGGCTCCGAGAGGCTCCAACGGGGGTGGAGGGTCTTTGAAACAGTCGCCGATGGGACAGTGAGCGTGGCCCCTGGGCTCCAGGCCCGCCAACCAGAATCAAGAGCCGTCAGGATAAGCGGCCCAAGTCGTCGGGGGTCCCTTCGGCTTTCTGGTCCCCTGGCTATAGTGTCTCAGCCAGAACCTGTAGGTCAGCAAGCTGCAAATTCAGAGAATCGGAGTAAAACCCGAAGCTGAGGCTGAGAACAGGAGGAAGAAGTAGTTTGAAAGGGAGTGTGAGTTGAAGGGGGAGGCGTGTGCACGCGTGTGCACGCGCGTGCACGCGCGTATCTAAGAAAGCTTTTCCAGTCTCGAGGCTGGAGCAGAGACCGTGCGGATTTTCCTCATTGTTTAAACCTGCTGTTTCAGGTTTCGGCAGCTCCCGAGGCTCGCATTGCCCGTGCCAAGTCGGGGGAAATCTGTCAAAAATGCTTTTGAAGAGCTTTTGACATTTCACCAGCCAAGTGCCTGTCAGACACACGGAAAATGGAGTTACTGTGGGGGTGTTCTCTCCACCCCCACCTCCCTCTCTCCCTCCCTCCCCCTCTCTCTCTCATTCTTGGGCAGGCTGGCCCCTCGGAGAACGACTCAGTGAGAACACGGGGTGGGCACATGGCACAGGGAGGGTTCGCCCTCCCCCCACCCCGCATCGTGTCACCCTAACCGGGCCTCCTGCTCGCCCCACAGCCTGGGGAGGGTCCACCTGTACCCGCTCTGCGGGCCCCAGAAATCTTCCGTGCATTAAGCTTTCCTGCAACATTTTCCTCTTCCTGAGATTTTCACAGCCTCTTTTAGCTAATTCTCAAGACCTCCCTCTGGGATCGGGTCTTATTTATAGTCGTGATTTTGCAGCCGTGAGAAGGGACAAGGGCGTCCTCACCTGTCACGAGGGCTGGCCCCCATGCGATGACAGCGAAGGGTCCTCCCTGCTCGGGGCGGTGTGGCCTGGCCGTGAGGAGCGCGGGCCTCGCGCGTCGGGAGCGCAGAGTGGATGCGAAGCCGGTGCCAGCTCGCGGTTGGCGGACGGCGCGCAGGAATCGGGCCCTGTGGCCACCGTTAGCGTTTTATGATTATCCTTACTCCAGAGAAGCCAGGCCAGGAATGCTTGCACGATGTCGTCACCTGGGTCCAGGAGCAGATGGACAGGAAACTCATCTACGGGGAGGGAGGTCTCTTTTTCGGTTTCGCATCAGCCCTTTAGAATGTGCATCACAGGCCGAAGCAAATAGTTCTCTCCTTCGTCGCCATGAACCTTTTGCCCTCTGTGCACCAAAAACTTTTAATTTTATTATTGCTTTTCCGGTAGAACTTCCACCCCAGGTGTCTCTGACTCCCTCTCGGAGCTAAGGAAGGGGACCGTGGGTTGGGTGGCAGGTCACCAGGCCTTGTTTGTGATGCGGGGCTGCGGGCGCTTGCTGGGGTTGGGGGAGGGGCGTGAGGGGCTGCGCTTTTTCATCAGGCTCGTCTGACGAGGAGCTTTTCTGGTGGATTTATTGCTCACCCCATTTTTGTCTCAGTTTCCCGTGTCCTGGGGAGCCACATGAAACGTTAATGTAACGAGCGACTTAAAAAAAAACACGCAGCGCTGAGGTCTTGTGCTTCAAACAAGACCAGATATGTTTTCTGTGGACCTGTTTGCTTGGATTTTAAACGCCTGAAAAATGGCTCGGCTGCGACGCTTGGGGCTAATTTGATACCATCAGAGACGCTGCCTTTCCTCGCTGTTTAATTAAAGCCGAGGCTGAGGGGAGGCCGAGATGGAATTTTGTTTTCTGAGCCTGTGCCATCCTTCCCGCAGCAAGCTCAGGTCACAAGAAGGGGCCCTCAGACCTGTCCGGGGTCACATTTGTCTTTGGGGCCACATCGGCCTCTGTTGTGCTCCCGGAGGTCATCTGGCTCAGAAGCCAGGAACAGATGGACACCCACATCTGCCTGCAGAGGCCTGGTGACGGGCCTGGCCACCCAGGGAGAGCTAAGCGAGAAGGCCAGGTGTCAGTGTACCTCCCCGGGCCCCAGGGACCCCCTGGTCGGCTCTCTGCTTTCGGCCCTGTGCTTGCTGTTGTCGATAATAATAGCAGTGCTTATCGAGGGCCCACTCGACCCCAGCCTCCCAGCTAGGCACCTGTTCCAAACTGTCTCTGATCACAGAAACCATTCTGCAAAGAAGGTTTTATTATCCTTATGCCACAGGTAAAGAAACCGAGGCTCAGACAGGGTAAGTAACTTGCCCAAAGTCACACAGCTAGTGAGTAGGTGCAGCGTGCTAACAGGCCCACCCCAGGGAAGGTGGGGTTACGTGTGGATTTTAGGCTGGTTAGTCACCCCCTCCACTCAAATGGAAATACAGCCAGCGTGGAAAACGAGTCGTTGCAAGAGTCTTCTACTTTTATTTTTAATCATATAGGTAATTCTGTCTCATTCTAGAAGACACAGAAAAGACGAATTAGTCCCACAAACCAGATGACAGCATGGCAAATTTCTTGTTTCCACGGTTTGCCTTCCAGACTTTTACGCAGGCGCACACACACGAGTCTTGAGAGAAAGTGGCATAGTTTGGGGATGTGCCACTTTGTCACCTGTCTTCTCTCCTGACACATTGAGACAGCCTCTGTGGGTCACACGGTTGGTTCCCAGGCAGATAAGCAGCCACCCGATGTTCTCAAAAGTTCTTCCAAGTGAGTACAAGCCACTCACAGCCCAGAGCTGTATAAACAACGGCCCCTAGGACTCCAGCTAAAATTTTGCAAAAACCTCATCCAGGGCTCAAAAGCCCTCAAGGAGCAGATCTTTCTTCCAGACTGGAAAATTAGAAGCCGGTGACCCATCCTAGGAAAGACAGTGAATCAGGTGACCTGGGTGTTTGATTCCGGGCCTCCCATGAAAGCGCTGAGCTCGGCGGCCAACGTCAGCCCCAGGACTGTTCCACACTATGGGGAGATCTTACAGGACAAGTGAACACACTACCCTGCCTGCACACTCATGAAAGCTATCCCCCCGACACACACACGCAGCCCTAAAGCACGTGAACCCAGACTGAGAACCATCAGAGGGGAAATTAGTCCTCAAGGTCAGAGTCACCCCTGAACACCTGAGGTTTACGATGGGCCTTGATCATTTCCGGGCGGAGACCTTGTCAATTTTACACTTGGTGTTAATAGACCCACAGGGTTGAGGCCTTGCTGGATTTTTCACATACATAATAGCGACACCTGCAAAAGACATCGAAACCCACCCTGGCGGTCCTGGCCAGGAAGTGACTCAGCCGGGCTGATCGCCCAGCCGGCGGGGCCTGGCACCTGGTAGCAGTGATGCCACAGGGGGCGAGACGGGCGTAGTGACCGGCGTCTTCTCCGTCAGCCTGTGCAGTCCCCTGGGGACCCAGAAACCCAACGACCGCCCGTCTCGTCTGGGTGCCCCTACTCCCCAACAAGAAATGTGCGGGCACCCGGCTCGTCCTCCTCCGGGGGTGTCTGCTGCGGTGGCCCCAGGCCGGTGGTCCACGTCCAGATCTGACAAGAAAAGGGGGTCCCGATGCTGTCTGTAGACCCCTCTCTTCCCCGCGAGTCTCGTTAGTGCCAAATAACCACAGAAATTGGCCCTAGGTACATGGGAATGCCCGTTTTCCCAGGGAGCAGGGTGTTCTGTCTGTTTTTTTTTTAATTCTATGACCAATTTAGATCCAAAAGTCTTTAATCGTGTAGGTGGACTTGTCGAATGCCTGCTTAAAATATGTAATTTATTCGTGTAGTTATACATTCACATTTAAAGTTACGTATTTTAATTTAGAAACATGACCATTTCCTGTCCAGCGCATTATAAAGTTGAACCTGATGAAATCGCAGCTTGTACAAGGTCAAAAACGGCTGAAAACAAGCAGCTGTGTACGGCGCAGCCCTGCGTTTGCAATGTCTGTCTGCCCCGTCCGTCACTCACTCCGCTTTCAGAGTCACCTGTTCAGGTCACCAGAGTGGGCGTGGCCACTGCCCCCTGCGTTCTCTGAGATGCGCATAGTTCTGAATCTGTATGTGCCACTTTCATTGGATGTCCCCTCACAAGGTGTGGCATAAGATCACACTATGTTGGCATATGATCGCATTGCGTGGGCATGGTCTTGCCCTGAGTGGGCACGGTTCTGCCCTACGTGGGCATGGTTCTGCTCTGCGTGGGCATGGTTCTGCCCTACGTGGGCATGGTTCTGCCCTGCATTGGCATGGTTCTGCACTGCGTGGGCATGGCCTTGCCCTGCATGGGCATGGTTCTGCCCTGCGTGGGCATGGTTCTGCCCTGCATTGTCATGGTTCTGCCCCGCGTGGGCGTGGTTCTGCCCTGCATGGGCGTGGTCCTGCCCTGCGTGGGCGTGGTTCTGCCCTGCGTGGGCGTGGTTCTGCCCTGCGTGGGCGTGGTTCTGCCCTGCGTGGGCGTGGTTCTGCTCTGTGCTGCTGTGACTGCGTTGGCATGGCCTTGGCACGCACGGGATTTCGCACTGCATTGGGGCCCTCAGCCTTTTCCCTTAGTCACCCCGTCGGTCTGGTCTCCCAGTCTCCGGGTACCCCACTTAACCAGATCGCTTTGGTGAATGATATTTGACATTTCCCACACCATCCTCCCCCGTTTGTGATTATGAAGTTCTGCCTCCAGAATGAGACCATTAAATTTTCTTGCCTCTTTTTTTTTTTTTTATACCCCTGCTGATCTTTCTACGGAATAATTAAGTGCACCCCTCCCTCCCGCCCCTGCACTGTGAGAGGATTCGTTCTCACTTAAATGTTAAGCAGCTTATTCTTCTCTAAAAACGATTTGGAGCGAAAACCTTCGCGCCCTCATATTCGAGCACACTTGTCACCTGTACTCCATACCTGTCACCTGTACTAGACTCAGCGATCAGAGCCGCGGCTGAATACCCGTTCTTGCTTAATGACACGTATTTGGGTGTAAATGCCCAACTCCTCCACCGGAAGAAGGGAGAGCGGCTGCTCTTCTACACCGGACGTGGAAAGAAGTTCAGGGTCAGTCAGGGGTTCACGGCTCTGGCTGCCGGTTGCAGTGACCTGGAGAGCTTTGAAAACCACCAGTGCCCAGCGGCCCTCCAGAGATGCTGATTAATTGGTCTGAGACACTAAGATTTGTAAAAGCTCCCCAGGTAATTCCATGCAACAGATCCCATCTGCCGCCACCTCCGTCCCAGAGACCACCCCCACCCCCCAGCAGAAGTCACCTTGCTGTGGCACCTGTCTCGCATTCAAGGTCTCCCCCTGGCGGGAACCTCCTCACGTGACCCCATCCCTCCACCTCAGCGCCCCTCAAACTCCCCTGTGTTCCAGTGCCAACCCCCGAGGTCCGGGGTGGAGCCCGGAACTCTGCATTTGTGACACACCATGAATTCTCAAGGCCGTGAGGATTTATCCAGAAGATGTGAAGCGAGGTGCAAAGCCAAGGCCTTGCCTGTCCCCGAGGGGGAGCCCCTCCTGCTTCGAATGGGCCAGTGGTTTTCCCAGTTTTCACCTCTTTTGTGATTTGAAAAGCCTGGGGCCTCTCAGGGCACCATGTCCTCTGGGCCCCTTTATCCTTCTAAAGTGAAAAAAAAAAAAAATGCTCCCATTTGTCAGACTGGAAAACAGGGATTCACCTGGGGTACTAAAGCCCTTTGCGAGCGGACGGTGCCCGTGTGGGCACAGATGGTAATAGCACAGCCTCCTGCCGAGCTTGTGCCCGGTGACGCCTCACAGGTCCCCAGAGAGGGTGCTTCCTCCAGCACAGACCGTGCTCAGGCCCGAGGCGGGAGAGGCAGGGGGCACACGCGATCCAGACGCTACCTGGCATCCTCGCCGCGTGTCCCATCCGCGGGTCGCGCCCTGCCCCCCTCTCTCCCCTTCCAGCTGCCCACCTTTACTCCAGCCTTTGCTTTATTCAAATTTTGCGGAGCGCCCGCAGAACCCCGTAAATCACGGGCTGTGGGGGTGCTGGGGGTCACCGGATGGAGAGAGGGTACACACAGAGCTGGCCCTCTGGCTGAGAAGAGACCAACTTACTGGAGAGACAGTCGCCAGGGTTCCTGGGAGAGCGAGCAGGGGCTGAGGAGCCGAGAGCCGGCAGGCTCCCCGTGAGACGCTTATTTAAGAGAACCGGACAGGGAGCAGCAAGCTGACAGCTCCACGTGGTGAAGTGCAGTCCGCTCCTCGGGAGCTTGGGATGGCCCGTTGAACTCCATTAGCCTGGTTTGAGCAAACGCAAGTCTGCGGGAGCTGGAGGGTCAGTCACCAGGAATCAGGGGTCTAAACTAAGCCTGCGAGCCACATCAGGCCGTGGGTCTGTGAGGCAAGACAGGTTGCATGTCTTCGTTTTCTCTACGTACTTTACTCTGAGCCTCAGCCCGCCAGTCTCGTGGGAAATTCACCCCCGGTCATCACAGGGCGCCTCTCCACACACGGGGCTGGGCAGAGACCAGGAGCCTGACGCGGCTCTAAGTGCCGGGGAGACCCCTGTGGTCATCAGGCCAGTCCTGACAGGACGCCAAGCAGCCACCCTGGCCAGCGTCTCAAGAATGTCAAAGCCCAGCTCTTCTGCCTGCGACAGGGCTGAGGGCTGGGAGGTGACATGCTGCCAGCGTAAAGTAAGATTTCAGCAATTATCTTGTCTTAGCTCAAGCTGCTATAATAAAATACACAGACCGGGCGGCTGAAACAAGACATTTATTTCTCACAGTTCTGGAGGCTGAGAAGTCCAAGGTCAGGGTTCTCGGTGAGGGCGCTCTTCCTGGCTTGCAGACACCTGCCTTCTTGCTGTGTCCTCACGTGGTGGACACAGAGAGCTCTGGCGTCTCTTCCTTTGCTTACGAGGACCCTGATCTCATCATGGGAACCCCACCCTCCAGGCCTCATCTAAACCTAATTAGCTCCCCAAGGCCACCTCCAGATGCCATGCCATTGAGGGTTAGGGCTCCACACGAAAGGTGGAGAGACCCACACGGTCAGAAATAGCATCGTGAAACGGGGCACAGCCGAGCCCTGTTGTCCTGCAGTTATTTCAAGCACCTGAGAACGACATACAGGGGCCGGGCCCAGGGCAGCCACATCGTGGGGTCACCGTCACAGCCCCCCAGGCCAGGTCAGGCCCCCAGCTCAGGCTGTCCCTGTCTCTGGCAGTGCTCGTCGACCTGTGGGAAGGGCCTGCAGTCCCGCGTGGTACAGTGCATGCACAAGGTCACCGGGCGCCACGGCAACGAGTGTCCTGCCCTCTCAAAGCCAGCAGCCTACAGACAGTGCTACCAGGAGGTCTGCAACGACAAGATCAATGTGAACACCATCACCTCGCCTCGCCTCGGTGAGTGCCTCTGCTGGCCCCAGCTTCGGAGAGGTGCTCTGTCCCCCGGCCGGCCGGGTCCTTTAGGCTGGAAAGCCCCCTCCTGGAGCCTTATTTGAATCCTGGAGGGAGCTGCCATTTGTCGGTTCTGTCGGAGAGAGAGGTTTCAGAGATAGAATTTCATTCCCTGTCGTGAGTAAGATGTTTGCAGACTGTGGCCTTAAACACAGCCCTAGCATCCCACTAGCCCCTCCGCCAACAAAGGGGGGCACGGGAGAGTGTTCCTCAAATGTTTCGGGGTTCCTGTGCATGAGGGGGACCAAGGGAGGTGCTTTCTTCTGGCAGCGAAGGATCTGGGGGTGTCATTCATGAGGACTTGGTGCCGTGCGCAGGGGGGATGTGTTCTTCAGCCGACGCTTGAGAAGAAAACAGAGGTGTTGACAGGTGGCGCCTTTAAGGGTAGGGAGCTTTCGCGTAAGCAGTTTGGCCCTGAGCGCTCCAGAGCGGCCCTCTAGCAGGCCATGTCCCCGGCCGGCAGTGGCACCAGAAGAAGAAGAAGAAAAAAAAGGTCTGACACCGGTCCGATGACATCTGTGAACAGAGCTGTTGCTTTTCCGAGCAGAAATCCCCACAGAGTGTGTTCCCGCCGAAGCCCCTTTCCCTGACGCTGGAATGCCACCAGCCTCAGGGGCTTTCTAGGTGACCTCCCTGGGGGGTCTTAGAGCTGGCCAGGCTCAACCCCGCTGTCGCATGCACGAGTCCCCTCCCCCCGCCCCATATCTTCCAGAGACCACCCTCAGTCAGGACGCCCTCTTCGCAGAACCAAGACCCTAAAGATTTGAGTCATTTGCTTGTGCTGTGACCTCGTGCTTTTGTGAGCGCTTTGACCTTCACTGCCCAGTGCCACTCTGTTTCATAAATGCCAACAGCGGTGACACCTTCCACCACAAAACAACAGTAAGCGCCACTTAGCTCAGAAGCAGAGTGTGTCGCACCCTCGCCCGGAGGAGACAGCCAGGTCACCAAACTCTGCCCAGTGGTCAGGGTCCTCGTGTAGGAAAGCAGCATCCACAGTGGCCCTGGCAGGGGACATGGCTTCCTCAGTCTGTGCCAGGCTCCAGGGTCACCTGGTGAGGGCGGCCTCTGAGGGCGTCAGGCCACAGGCCCTCTGTGCATGCATCGTGATCTCCCCGTGCCTGCCATAATCCTGGGCTTTTTCTCTCCACTGTCCCCTTAGCCGCTCTGACCTACAAATGCACACGGGACCAGTGGACAGTGTACTGTCGGGTCATCCGAGAAAAGAACCTCTGTCAGGACATGCGGTGGTACCAGCGCTGCTGCCAGACCTGTAGGGACTTCTATGCCAACAAGATGCGCCAGCCACCATCACCGCCGTCACCAAGCTCATGACACGCGGTTCCGCGGTCCCGCGACTCTCCAGTGCAAGGTCCGCCTCCTGACATCGCGGCTGGTTGAAAGCCCGCCCACCCGAGAGCACAGGGGTCCTGCGGCCGGGACCCCCGAAAGCACTCCACCGCTCACCCACAAGGCCGTCCCCCAGATCCGATCCCATAGAACTTGAGCGTGAACTTGACGTTTGCCGTTAGTGCTTTTATACTTAATATATTAACAGCCACTGGATGGCTTTCTACAATAAGGAAAAAATAGGCACGAGTCCCACAATAATCACGGTTTCTGAGGTTCCGTGTACCTCAAAAGGAACACTTCCGACAACTGTCGAAAGAGAGACACGTCCCCGAGTGCCTCTGTCTCGGATTTCCTCTGACGTTTGAATCCCGGTGCTTGATGTACCATGGGGGCGAATATCCCAAGGTGAGACATTCGACATGAAATCGGGCTTTATCCTGAAAGCCAGCGACACCCTGGCAGGGAGGACAGATGCCAGCCAGCCTCTGCTGGTGGCTTCTCCTGAGAGGGCCTGGCTGCTGGAGCCCTTTGTGACATCACAGAAATCAGCACTTTGCCTCTCTGCCCATCACTGAACGCACTTGCCCCGGAAGTGAATCTGCATAAGCCACTGAGGAGACCAGGGCCAAGAAATTCCGCACACCACCCACGTGGAGAGAATATTCCGGAAAGGTTTGGCACTGGGGAGGCATCTGATTTTCAGATGTCCGCCACGCAGGGGAGCGAGAGCAGGACACGTGCGAACTTGGCCGTGGGCTTGCTTGCTGGCGTGAAGGGGAGCGCTCAGGACGGTTCCGTGTGCCTTCTGGGGACCTTTGCTCCAGCTCGCACATCATAAAGCTTTGCGCCTTGCAGATGGCTTCCCGTTGACCTTGACCGCCTCTCTGCAGTTGATCAGAACCTCTGGCGACGCTAGCTCAGTCCTGGCTGCTTCGCCCATCACGGGACAGGTTTCCTCCGGGGTCACTGCACGCCCACCAAGCCTCCCTGTAGCCCAGACCTTGTCCTGCTGTCAGTACTGACCCCCTCCTCTTCGTGGGGCAAGAGTGACACTCGGAAAAGCCCGCAGAAGGCCTTTCCCTGCTGCGGTCCGTCCCCCCAGCCCTCATGACAGAGCTGTGCCCTCTCTGGAGCCCGAAGAGATGACGAGAGTGACCTCTTTGAGAGCACAGAAGGTGTAAGGACCCTGCCCGCTCCGGGCGCTGGGAAGATGGGACCCCAGCCTGGGAACAGGGATTCTGGATACCAGGAGATCTGTTTTGCTGAGCAAGTTGGTGGGCGTTCCCAGGGGCGCCAGGGACCAAGGACGTCGCCATGAGAAGCCCACGGCCCCCTCCATTATCGCAGAGGGCTGTCACTTAGGCTGTTCTCCATGGGGTCACGTCCACGTGCTTCTTGATTTATTGGTGCTGTGTTTATGTATCTGCGTTTGTGTTTTTGATGTCACAACTTTCGGGTCAGTTTATACCCGAAAGAAAGAAAAACAATCACCACCTCGCCGCCATCCAGAGCCTGCCTCGTGGGCTGTGCGTTGGTTTGGGATTTTTACTACCCCGGAGGCAGACAAGCGGTAGGGGCGGCGGGGACTTTACGTAGAGAAGCGTGGAGACACCTCCTTAGGTGGAGGGAGCCGAGAGGATGGAGCCGCCCGCCCCGTAGTGTCGCCGCCAGCAGCCTCCCCAGAGCCCCGTTTCCACAAAACCCTTCAATCTCGGGGAGCTAGGGCTCAGTTTTCTCCCAGCCCCAAACGTTCTGTACTTCATCACAGGCGGACAGAGCCGGGCAGCCAGCTCAGGAAGCCGGGGTGGCCGTGCTTGCTGGAGCGCCTGGGTCCACGCCTCCCCTGGTCCCCGGCCACCTTGACTGGATCAACCGGACGCCCCTGCCAAGGGCCTCCCGCCCTCAGAATGCAAACGATCGATGCCGTTATGGTTAAACACGCCAGCGTTCGCCGAAGCCCACGTCTTCCCGAGCCCGTTCGCTCACGCCGATGCCCAGGAGGTGACTGATTTCGCTGAAGCCATCGTGACACTCCTGTTCCGCTTCGTTCAGAGGACATGGAAGCCCTGTGATTCTAGCAGCGACGGTTTCTTCATTGTTAACAATGCCCTGTATACTGTCACTCAAGTACTGTACCTTTTCGGTGGCACAGATGTGTTACCAGCTACGGAGTCTTATGACCTTATGGTGCTACTTTCATTGGTGCGAATGAAACTCTCTCAGCTGACGGTGGCTTGATTTTTATCAGAACACAGAGAAAGATCCTCGATGCCAATAATATCATTCCTTTGTTCTCTTTTCTTCAGAGTCAAATGTATATAGTTTTCATTAGTTAACTTACATTACCCGTGGTATTTTTGTTTGACGTTTGGTGCTGGTTTTAAAAGGAAAAAGAAAAAAAAAAAAGAGCAGAAGACAAACATTGGACACCACTGTAAGTGAAAAATTACTCATTTCATTGGAAGCGAGCAGGATATGTTTAATAAAATGTTTTTCCGTAACAACTTTAAGCTGTCTGTGAAGTCAAAGACAAAAACCAGTCCTCGGGCGCTGAGCGAAGGCGGCCGTGTCCTTCCCTGCCACGTGGTCGCACAGCTTGTCCGGGGCCTGGCCGCAGGGAGCTGCGGACGGTGTCAGAGGTGGCTGGTAAATGCAGTTCTGGCGGGTGGCTGCGTGTCCCCAAGCGAGCGCTAAATCACTCGGGCCTGGGCCTCATCCCTGTGTGGTTGCCAAGCCCTGGGTGGGGACAGGGAGTTCTGACAGCTTCGCCGCGCGTCTGTGTCTGACACAGAGCAGCAGCCACCTCGCTGGCAGAGCCGCCCGTGCTCCGTGGGGGGGCGGTGAACCCTGCTGCTGCGGGGGCCCCTCGCTCGGAGCTCGGGCCCCGGGCATGCCAGAGCGGGCACCTGCAGCCCGCGGCTCTGCCTCTCCAGACTCTAGCCCCGACCCCAGCCCCGCCGACAGCCCGCACAGCTTCCCCCTTCCCGCAGGTGTGAGCTGGAGTCCTGCGCCTCGTCCTCTCCCAGGCGGGGGACATGGCAGAGGTGCCACACCATCATAGCTGGAACCGCTGCAGCCAGTTGGGGCCCATCTGGGCCTGGCTTGGTAGAGATGTCACAGCCCCTGCTCCTGGAGGGGTGGGGTCATCTCCTGGTGTCAGGGAGAAAAAGCTCCCCACCCAAGAACTTGGAGCTCTGTCAGACATAGAACGCTTCCTCTCGTGTTGGAGCAGCATCCAGAAATTTCATGAAGAGATTTTTTTTTTTTTGTCATAGACAAGGAACCACCCACAGCCCCCGGTTCCCAGCAAACCGGGTATGAACCTTCCAGAACAATCAGCCGCCTGCCTCAGGGACCCGTTCGGCGGTCTCCTCCCTTTTCTGAGAGTTCTGGTCTCTCTGGGGGGTTCACATCGAACAGCCACGACGCCGCGTGATCTCTCTATAGGCCGCTTGGGTGCCTGGGTGGCCCACAGCAGTCCCGTCTGTTCGATGAAACTGACGAGCCCTCAGCCGGCAAGTGTTGAGTGGGCTTCTCTCAGGGCCCAGGCACTGCCTGGAAAGCCCCAGAAAACCACCGCAAACGAACAAAAGACCCGCTGGGAAGACGACGGAGTCCTAGACGACAGGGAATGAACGAGGCGGCGGGAGGCGGGCGGAGGGCAGCCCTGTGTGCGGGGTGCCGGTCGATCCTCCGGACGCAGGCCGCACGGGCCAGGGGTCGGAACCATCTACAGCGGCGGCTCTCGCTCTGCAGGCATCTTGGCAAAAGCCCGTACGTTCCTACTTCTAGACACACATGTGCCTCATCCGTGTCCCCGGTCTCTGTCTGGTAGTGGGAGTGGTGGCCGGGCGCTCGTGCAAGGCCAGCCTCGGTCCGTCACGTGCTAGCTCTGCCTAACTCACACATCTCCAGACCATTCCGCTGGCTTCTGCCCCTTGGACTGAACTAACAGCATTCTTGACGGGTCACCGGGGACCTTCGGGGTGTCCAATGGCGCAGAGAAGAGCGACTCTCAGCAGCCCCCGCCTTTGCGATACCCTCTTCCCCCGGCTGTGGACCGGTCTCCGGAGGCCTCATCCTCCTTCCGGCTCCGCGTTCTCCGCCAGCCCCCTGGGTCACGCAGAGCCCGGAGCTCAGCCCTGCACCCTTCTCTGTTGCTCCCTAGGTCACGGCTGTCACCCAGACCCTCCACTTCTAAAACCACGTACCTGCCAGTATCTCCTCAATTAACCTATTCAACCTCAATCTCCCTCTCGAGCTCCGTGTTCGTCCTGACCTCTCCGAGGGAAATGGAAGGGGCTGCAGCGGCTCCTCACAGGTGTCCCAAACCTGAGATCTGGTCAGGAAAGGTCACCTCTGTGCCTCACGGCGTCAGCTGTGGCGGCCTCGTGGCCAAGTAGAGGCTGGGATTCTCAGAAGGCTGGCAGCTGAAGCCAGCTATAAGGACTCCCACCAGGACTGTGGGCCAGGACACCCACAGGCTCTCTGTCTGATGGGCTCCTTGGCTACGCTGATGGCATGATGGCAGGGTTTCAGTGACAAACGCCCCAGGGAGATGGGGACGCTCCCGAGAGCTCTGTCACTCCTAGGGCAGACCACTCAGAAGTTGCACAGCGTCCCTTTTACCATCCTCTCTACTAGTTGAGGCAGTCGCAGAAAAGCCCACTGGAGCTCAAGGGTTGGGGACAAAAAGCCCACCTCTTGCTGGAGGAGTGGCCAGGCTCTGGAAGAGCAGGTGAGGTCAGAAGGGTTGTTGTGGCCATTTCGGCAAAATTCACTCGCCCTTCCCCGCCCCCCGCCCCCCAAGTCTCGGGCCGTTTCAGCATCACGTGAGGCTCGCAGTCCAGGGCTGCGGGGGCTGCGGTGTCTCGGTCGCGCAGGCGCAGAGCCTCCTCCTACCGCTCCCGCGAGTGCGGCGTTCTGCGCGATTCGTCCCATCTTCACAGCACTGAACTCAAAAGAGACAGGGTCAGCCCCCAACCCCCAAGACAAAGCGGCGGGGCCGGCAGGGGAGAACCGCGGTGGATACTTCCCGTTTAAAAAGGAGAGGAAGGGAAAGCATGTCGCCATCGCTCGCACAGCGCTTTTGAAGGCCAGCCTGGCACACGTGGCCAGTTCCTGCTGCCCGGGGGTGAGTCCCGCGGCCTCCAGCACCCAGAGGCTTTGTGCTGGTTGTAAAAGCGTCTTTTCCTTTGGAGGTGGGGGGAGCCTAACACACCCCAGACCACTGGACCCCTAAACACTTGGCTGATGACAGAGCGTGTCCTTGAGCCCTCCTGGGGCTTCCCTCCCCAGTTTAGGGGATAGGCGTCGTGCAGCGGCCTCCAGCTCGCTCGCCTGGTCTGAGTAACTGGACATCATGGTCCTTGTGGGTTCTGTGCAGGGTCTGGGCCGTGCGGACCCTTCGGGGCCTGTGTTATTCCAGAGTGGGAGAGTTAACATAAACGGGTTCGTAGATGGGGTTTTTTGTTAACATTCTTATTTGTGTATGTTTGTTTTCTGTAAGCGCCACCGGAGCAGGAGGCTCGTCCCTCCTGTGTGTCACTGGACCCCGGTGCCAGCACACGCATGCGTGAAGTGACCACGCGTTCCCTTGGCTAGTTACAACTTGTCTGAAATGTTTAGATCACGTTCAGAGAAGCTGAAGTCAAGGATCGTTTTGCATAGACCTTAAATAATATAAATATCTGCATAACGAGCCATAAGTCAATGAAAATAAGATGTTTGTAGGTTTCAAGTTCTCCGCCACGTCAGCCATCGGTTGCCAACAGAGACAGGTGTTTCCAGGTGGTTGCCATGGCGATCTAGGAACCGCTGGCTCTCTTCTTGATTTTATCTTTGGAACAGGAGAGTGAAAAGACCCAGGAGATGAGAAAGTCTGGTTCGGGGAGGATCTCTGTGACGCTTGCTGTGGCGCCACCATCTGGTGCTTCTGAAACAGAAGTATGAGCAGGAGGCTTTAGGGAGCTGTCGGGACCAGTTCGCGTGCCTGGACGGGTCACTCTTTTTTTTTACTTTTATTATTATTATGAGTCGCAGGCGTGCAGCACAATGGTCAGGCATTTATGTAATTTACAAAGCATCCCCCGGTCACTGCAGCAGCCACGCGGCACTGTACCTGGTCATTGCATATAATTGAGTCTGTTCCCTGTGCTGGACTCTCCATGGCTGTGACTCCTCGTTTGTGCTTCTCCATCCACGCACCTTTTGCACCCAGCTCCCCAACGCCCCGCCCCTCTGGCCGTCACCCGTTTGTTCTCTGTATCTGTGAGTCCGTTTTCGTTCTGTTTGTGCGTTTCTTCTGTTCCTTAGATTCCACTTATAATGAAGTCGTAGGGTGTTTGCGTTTGTCTTCGTCTGACTCTCTCACTCAAGGGCCATCCATGTCACCTTTGCACGGACCCGGGACCGCCCTTGCTGCTCGCCCTGGCGCTGTGAAACTGTCATCCCCTTGGCTCCGAAGCGCTTCTCAGACACAGGGTCTGCATTGCCGGGGATAGTATTCAAAATTGACGAAGAAATTAGAAGGTTTTCCTCCTGGAATTTCTTAAGAGAATGCTGAGATTTCCCTTGGAAAAGACTAAACATTCAGGTCTGGGGTGAAAATCCATCCTGCGGTAGCAAAAATGCAGATGACCCAGTGACCCAAAGGGTCCCTTGGCAGCGAGAGTCCAGTCAAGCCAAAGCTGAACTGCTTTCCAGCAGAGCAGTGAGGACGAGGGTCAGCACGCCACCAGGGCCACCTAGGGACCCGCCAGTCACGGACAGTCACCATGGTCCAGCACACAGAAGTTGCGTATGGACGTGGAGGACGGCCTGATGAAGCTCAGGGGAAATAGGGTGTCTCTGCAGCTCCCAGCGGGCTCCCTCCTAGTTTTCCCACGTTCTCTCTCTCTTCCTCTCTCCCTCCTTCGTGCTTATCGTCTTGCTGTCTCACTTCTCCCTCCCTCTATCTGCCTCTTCCTCCTTCTCTCCCCTTCCACGTTGCGCATTTTTTCCCCCACTCTCTCCAAGTTCATTTTCCACTTCTGACTTTGGCCCCGGTCATAGGTGGAAAGACCCCCACTGAGGTCCCACTCAGAGATCTGCAGGGAGAGGCGAGGCCCTCGATTATCAAGTACCTTTAAAAATTCACTCACCTGGGGGCCTCGCACACTAGCTGTTCTTTCGAAGTTTTAGAGACCTGGAGCTCGCTTCCCGCTTGTTCCGTGAATGCCAGTCACGCACGCAACAGTCCTCCCGCTCACGATGTTATCAGCAGCAACCAGCTTTCTCGCCCCTGAGGTTAGCTTTCATACGCCAGTTGACAGTTATAAAACAGCAATTCAGGAAGGTCCCATCCAAAAATGGCTATGTATTAACACGTCGTTAAAATAGTATATTGCGAAGTCAACATACGCTTGTAATTATTGACACATCAAATACTGGAATATTTGGAAAGCTTAGTGGAAGCTAAACACCGTTTTTATTCAATTGGGATATAGTAAAGGGCAGGAGTGGTGTAAACGTGTTGGTTTGATGTGTTAATGGTTCTGGCCCGTATTCCTTCTTACGACGTTAAGTATAGAATATATCCACTTATGTTACATGGTGTTTTATTTTTATCCCGTATATACCTAATGGACGTGCACACACAAATACAGTGCATACATGTGAAGCGTGACCGTAGGATTAACACGGGATAGTCCCTTTTGGCTAATTTAATGGCCCCAGAGCAATTTCGGCAGAGTCCCTGCGTCCTCTGGAGGGAGGCCATGTCACTCAGTTAGGACAGAGGCTCCCAAGGTAGCTGCGACACCCATGTGAACGTATAAGTTATGGTATATGTAAGTTACGTGGTGACTTGTATATTAAATGGCCAGTTTACAATGCAAGTTGAACTTTTATCGAGTAGCACGCGTGACTGGCATATAAGGGGAGGGGGAAGGAGACACGGTTCCCGTCCTCAGAGAATCACAAGGGTGTGTTATTGGAACAGGCCTCGCCCGTCTGATTGTGAGCCACGTATGGCTGCGTGCGCGGCGCAGAAACACAGGCCAGTAGCCGGACGGACCCCATCAGGGCGAGCCGCTTCCTAGACTCACCCAAGAGCGTGCTCTCCACATGCAAAGCAGCCAGGCCAGAGCCCACAGCCCCGGCCACCTCATCGGTCAGGCTGTCACACCCTGGTCACTCTTCTGTCCTCATGCCCCCAGAGCCAGGCACCAAGCAACCAGGGACAGTCCCTATGCCCCAGAGGCCCCTGAGACGATGCAGACTAACCCTGCCTTGCCCGTTCCTTCCCACGGAACCCCAGTGAAAGCTTTTGCCTCCACCCGCACAGCCCCCGACTCCCTCGGCGTCCTGGCTGACGCTGGTGCTTCCGGTCGGTCCCGCTCCCTTCTCGTGGGGACTGAGTCACACACGGTCTTCTCACTGGCAATCGTCCCTTCATCCGTGGGCCTTGCTCTACCTCAAATTTCCCTTATATGCTGCATTTTACGACAGGATGTGGAGAGGGAAGTCGTCCCAATTTGGGGGACGTTTCGAAAGGACGCACGGGCACACACTCTGGGCCTGTGTGCCTGGTCACGCAGCTTCCATGGGAGGGGAGCCCATGGGTCACCGGATTGTGTCTAAACAGGTGGTCAGTGGCCGCCTCCTGCCTCGCCAGCCCACCCACCCTCCGCTGGCCTTCTTGCTCAAGCAGGAAACAAGCCTGAGTCTTCCTGGCTGTCTTTCGAAAGAGAAAACACTACTAAATCAAACACCAAACGATTTATTCCTATCTCGTTATTGTGCAGGCTTCCTGGGGTCTTTGGGCCTTAGCCCACTCGCTCTGGACTCCAGCCTCCTGCAAGGCCCCAATACATATTACCAAATCAGAGCTGAAAACAGCCCCCCAGAGTCTGATGGCGTGCTGGCTGTGGGGTCCAGGTCCCAAGGCAGATTTATGGGTGAATCCACCTCAAAAGGAGGTCCCGTTTGGGTTTTTTGAGTAATGGAGATTAATCCAGGGCCATCCATCACGCTCCAGAGTGGACACAGCTGCATTCTGCTCCGGGCCACCGAGGCTGGGAGGCACTCTCGTTAATGGAGCCCATGGAAACCTCACAGAGAGGGTCCTTAAAGGAGACGTAAGGATTTGGCAGGCAGAGGAGAGAGAAGGGCGTTCTGGGCAGAAGGAACAGAGATGGACGGGAAGTTGCTGGAACATGGGGTGCAGCCTTCTGGGGTGATGGGAGTCGAAAACGGAAATGCAAAGACCAGCGGGTTTCCAGCTTTGCATCCCCAGGGCCCAGTCCTTGGTCCGGTGCAGGTGAAGAGCTCAAAAGAGGTTTCTGGATAAATGCATGAGCACAAGAGGTGGCCGTGGTCAGGGACACAGGACCTCGAATGCCAGACCAGCAGGATCTCACCTTCTGCTCAGAGCAGGCTCACTGGGCTCCAGGCCAAAAAGGATGCCTGATTAGACTTTGCTGCTTCTGAGAGACCACCCCAGGACAGCCAAGGGTGTCCCTGGACGAAGCTGGTGGAGTGAGTGAGTGAAGCCACGCGCCTCAAATAAATAGTTCATACTGTTCGTCCCTCGAGGATAAAATCCGCTTCATGGAACCAGTGTCTTTCTTCCTTGCGACATGTGCAAAGCATTAGCCAGCAGACTCCCCTTCCTGGCTCGTTTAGAGAGTAAAGATTTTTGCCAAGGTCACACAGCGTATTAGGGGTGAACCTGAACGCAACAATGATGACCTTTGGCCCCTGTCCTAACTGTATTTCTCTCCTTTTATGTTTGTTTGTCTGTTTGTTTGTTTGTCCCTGGCTTGGCCAAGGGCCCGGGCTGATCTACCAAAGCCATGGACTGAGGCCCCTTATGCTGTTGGGGGGATGGCGGGGGGGCGGGCAGGGCACTCCCCCAAGGCAGCAGAGACTCTGGCTCCCCACGAGACCTGCAGCCTGCTCACAGCGCTGTGTCTGAGGCTCTGTCCTCCCGTAACTACCTCCTCTGGGGGCCAGGTGGGAGGGGATGGCTCATGTACGTTGGAAAGAGAACAGGGGACCCAGCCGAGCCCCCCGGGAAGTGCGCAGGTGGCGACACTTCCCGTCCATGTGCCACGGAGGCTTGCTTCGTCCAGCAGACGTCCTCGGCCCTGCAGAGGACCCCAGCACCTTTATGACATCCTCAAGCCCTCGCTCTGGCACTGGAAAGCCGGCCTCCCGGTCCCGTTCGACAGTTTTCACCAATGTTAATGAAGCCCTTGCTATGTGCCACGCGCTGTACTGGCCGATGTGCACGCAGGAGTCGCCACCAGCGCCTAGCGTGGGTTCTGCGTCAGCAACAGGATACAGAGGTAAATAGGACGAGCATCGTCCTGCCCTCGTGGGCTGACAGTCCGAAAACCTTCCATTTCGGTGCAATACAGTCGTGGGAAAGAACAGCAGACCTCGCCGACCTCAGTGGAACACGTGGGTCTAGCCTCGTACCAGCTGCGTATCAAACGGTGTGAAAACGGAAGTTTGAACCACAAGACAATAGAGACCATGTGCCTGAGACAGTGGCCAGAACTGTCCAACTGAGTGGCAAAGCCAGACACACGTCTCTTAACTCTGTCACTCACTTTATGGGTCTGAAAGCATGGATGACAAAAAGATTTCGTGGGGCAGAGCTACTGGTGTGCTGTGAGCCTCACTCCAGAGCTGCTGGTGGAGAGAGAGAGAGACGCTGCCACCCACCCCTCTTTAGTGGGGGGCATCGTCCCCTCTTCCCTTAGGCCCAGAAAGAGGGGACACCACACGTACCCAGAAGCTTGAGCAGCACCGTGCATGGATGCCAGGCTCGCACCTGAGAAATCTAAAAGAAGGTAAGTGTGGGCTGTGCCTTAGCCTGCTTAGGTTTCCATGACAGAATATCACAGCCGAGTGGCTTTGCCCGCAGAAACGCATTTCTCACAGTTCTGGAGTCTAGGACGTTCCAGATCAAGGCAGGGTTTGGTTTCCTGGCTCACGATGGCCGCTGGGTTCTCACAAGGCCTTTCCTCTGAGTGCACTTGTGGGGGGCCGGGGGCTAGGGAGGGAGGCAGAGGGGGAGAACACTCTCCGGCGTCTTGTCTCAAAAGGACAAGTGGGTCGGGACCCCACCCTTATGACCTCATTTAACCCTATTTACCTCTTTATAGGACCTATCTCCAAATATAGTCACCTCGTGGCTTAAGACTGCCACACACGAATGTGGGGGACACAGTCCAGTCCCTAGCAGGCTGCCTAGGGAGAGCAGAGCAAAGGGGAGGTGGCCGCACCAGGACCGGCCTGTGCTCCCAGAGTGTGTCCGAATATGTGAGCTACATGTACGAGAGAGAGCCAGTGTGGGGGGCTTGGGTCCCGGCTCAGAAGGGAGGGTCCCGTGCTGAGGGGACCACGGCAGGGCCCAGCCAGGATCTGCCAGTACCCCAGGAGCTGAAGAAGGAGCATCGGCCACGGGGGAGGAAAACACGTCGCCCCCATCAGCCCTGCAGGTGAGAGATCTCAGCGCATGGTGGCATCACGGGCATATGTCTCCAAATCGCCCATGCAAATGCTGTAGGACAGTGGCCCCCACCCCCCAGGCCGCACAGCAGGAGCTAAGCGGCAACGGGCAACGAGCTAGCGAAGCGTCATCCGTATCTGCAGCCGCTCCCAGCGCCAGCATCACCGCCTCAGCTCCGCCTCAGCTCATCAGGCGTTCGATTCTCATAGGAGCGCCCGTCCCTGGTGCCACAAAGGTTGAGCCCGCTCGCTGCAGGAGGAAGGTCAGCCTTAACTGTCCACAAGGGCCAAAGAATGCTTGTCCTCTATAGCTGCGTCGGTACCCGGCAGGTACACACTTTCCTGCTCCCCTTCCCTCCCCGCCCTCCCCGAGCCCACAGATTAAGAAGGACCCCAAGCAGGTTTCCAGCCCAAGCCAAAGGAGGAGGAATAGTCTCGACTTTAAATAAGTTCAATTCGGATTATTAAATGGAACTAGATATTTTTATGACTGAATTGAGACCACATTTTGCAACTGAAATTGACTTGAAGTGACCGGGCAATTGTTTGTTCTTACTTAGGAGAGTCTAGAAAATTCATGGGCCAAAGTTTTCATCCAGGGGGCCGGGGGGAGACCCAGCCTCATAGAGTGGACTTCCAGGAACAGCAAAGGGGCAGCAATAAGACGGTTCGAGAGCCCCTGCTCCCCAGAACTTCAGTCTGCTCAATGCTGCAGGTACCGGGCCTTCTCATCTTAAAATACATAACCACATGTGTTCATTGTTTGTTGTTCACGCTAATAATGGTAGCTGGACCGATCGCGTTAAATAGCACCTTAGTGGTACACAACTCCAAGCTCACTTTGTGTCCCCAAAGCGGACTGTCGTGTTTAGGTCAGTTTCCGGCGCTATGGGGCTCTGAGGAACTAAATCGCCAAGTGCAAGGAAATCTGGCCTAATTCAACTTTTAAATTTTATACGGAAACCTGAAACCTCTCCTTCTCGTTCAGTCTCCATTTAGAGCTTTGAAAATACAAAACGTGCGTATATAGTTTCTCCCCAGACACACACCGAGTGCCAATCACTCTCTTCCAGAAAAGCTCTACATCCGGGCAGCTCTGTGGCCCTGGGGATCACCGATGGAATTGGACCGATCCCAAGGGCTGGTTACCACACTACGTCATCCGCTCGTGAATATCACTGAATGAGCTTTGTTTCGAGAAACCTGAAACCTTCGACTTTGAGCTCGCTCTGCAATATGATTAATGGTAGCACAAATAAGTTACTCCCACAGCTCAGACTCTGATTCACGATTAGTTCTTCCACAGTGGCCCGGTGCTAATGGCCAGCCCCGGTGGTCTGCTTGCTACCAGAATCCCATTATCGAGTCTGCCCTGTGTTTGACAGCATTTGTCCTGGAGCCCAGTATCTGCTCAGGGGGAACATGCTTATTTAATGGCTGCATACAGTTGGCCGAAGGAGCACAGACAATACAGAGGTGACCGCCCCCGCCTTCGAGAGACAAGTAAGAACATACAATGTACTTTGAAAATCGGTTTTCCCTCGAGTGGATTGTGTTCCTCATAGCTCAGGAAATAGGTGCCTTCGCGATGCACTTGGGACGAGGGCAGGGAGAGAAGGCAGCCTGTGAACCATGACCTTGGGAGTTGGCAGGGGTCGGTGGTTGCACGCACAGGAAGCGGAACTCTTACGGGCCCACGGGGTGAAATGTGAGGGTGCCTGAAGCTGTGGGGAAAGAAGAAATGTTAGGGAAGAGGAATGAGCAGAAAAGCAGAAGAGGCAGATGGCAGAGAAACGTGAATGCACGTAAAGAAATAAGAACCCTCGTGAAGGTAACTGCATAGGTAGATAACAAGACAGCAGCTATGAATGAAACGCTGTCTCTCCGGAAGTGGTATCCTGAAGCCCTAACCCCCAGTGGGATGTCATTTGCAGACCTAGCTTTTGGAGGTAATTAGGGTTAGATGAGGTCGTCACGATGGCCATAATGTCCTTGTATATAAAGAGAGAGAGAGAGTTAGAGACAGACAGACAGGCAGACAGACAGGAGAGTTCTCTCTACACCATGCGAGGACACAGTAAGAAGGTGGCCATCTGCCAGCCGGAAGGAGCACCCCTGTGGAAACTCAACCAT
Source organism: Pteropus alecto (assembly GCF_000325575.1). Classification (NCBI taxonomy): domain Eukaryota; kingdom Metazoa; phylum Chordata; class Mammalia; order Chiroptera; family Pteropodidae; genus Pteropus; species Pteropus alecto. Next base: position 4,181,242 of record NW_006443292.1, on the reverse strand, counting down.
CCCAGCACCTTGATCTTGGACCTTGGGCGGCAGGAAAATCATGACCTTTGGCATCAAAGAAACCCCAGTCGAAGTCCAAGCCCTGCCACTCCCGAGCTGCCTGATCTGCAGCGAGGGCCCGAGGCAAGTAGCCCCCCCCAGGTCGGACCCCCTACGATGCCAGCCGTGCCCCCTGCTGGCCCGGACCCTCACTCTGGGCCTCTAGTTAAGCTGCCCGCAGAAAAAGTAATCCTCCGAAAATATAAACGCAATTATCCAGAGCCTCAGATTACCTAATTTTTTTTTTTTTTTTTTACCTACAATGTCCAGCATTCAACCCAAAATAGCCAGCAGTGATATTGAACATCTTTTATGTGCTTATTGGTAATGTCCGTGTCTTCTGTAAAGAAATGTCTGTTCAAATTCTTTGTCTATTTTTAAGGGGGCTATTTGTCTTTTCATTGTTGAGTTACATGAATTATTTATATATTCAGGATATCAGACTTATCAGATATATTTGCAAATATTTTTTTCTAGCATGTGGGTTTTTTTCATTTTCTTGATGTTATTTGATACACGTTTTTAGTTTTGATGAAGTCCAGCGTGTCTGTTTTTTCTTTGACGGCTTGTGCTTTTAGTGTGATATCCAAGAAAACTTTACCTAATCTAAGGTCTCAAATTTTCAAACCTATGTTTTCTTCTAAGAACTTTATAATTTTAGCTCATAGATTTAGTTTTTTATTCATTTGGAGTTGATTTTGAAATATGACGTACAATAGAGATTCAAATTCTTTTTTTTTTTTTTAATGAGGATACCCAGTTGTCCCAGTACCGTTTGTAGAAAAGACTGCTCTTTGTCCATTGAATGATCTTGACACCCTTATCAAAAATCAATTGATCTTTAATGCGGAGATTTTTCTGTCAATTCTATCCCATTGATCTATGTGTCTATTCTCATGCCAATTTCGATTACTGTAGCTTTGTAGGAAGTTTCGAAATATGGACTTGTGAGTCCTCTAATCTTGTCTTTCTTTTTCAATATTGTGTTGGCTACGCTGGGTCCCTTGAATTTTGGTATAAATTATAATATCGGTTTGTCCATATCTGCAATAAAAAGTTGGAATTTTGAGAGAGATTGAATTGAATCTGTAAATCAATTTAGGAAGAATTGCCATCTTAATATTAAATTTGCATGAACAGGAGATAGCTATTTATTTAGGTCCTTTTAAATTTTTTGGTTTTCAGTATTCGAGTCTGGCACCTCTTCTGTTAAATTTCTTCCTAAGTATTTTATTCTTTTTGATACTATTGTAAGTGTAATTGTTTCTTAATTTTATTTTTGGAATGCTCATTGCTAGCATATCTAGGAATAAACTGTGTTTTATATATGATCTTGCTTTATGTACCTTTGTTTAACTCATTTATTAGCTCTGTTTCTTCATAGATTTGGGGGGGAATTTTCTACATACAATATCATGTTGTCTGCAAATAGAGATAGTCTTACTTCTTTATTTCCAATCTGAATGACTTTTATTTCATTTTCTTTGCTAATTACCCTAGCCGGGGCCTCTACTGCTGTGTTCACTAGAAGTGGCAAGAGCAAATATACTTTTCTTTTTCCAGATTTGAAAAGGTAAGCTTTTAGTCTTTCATTATGAAGTATGATGATGGATGCCATTTATCAGGCTGAGAAAGTCCCTTCCATTTCTAGTTTGTTGAATGTGTTTATTATGAAAGGGCGTTGGACTTTGTCAGATGCTTTTTCTGTGTCTGTTGAGATGATCGTGTTGTTTTGTCTTTTATTGATTACATTGATTGATTTTCATATGTCGAACCAACCTCTTATGTGTCGATTCGACAATCTCAGTGCACCGTAATGTATAATCCTTTCTATAAACTGCTGGATTTAGTTGGCTAATAATTTGTTGAGGATTTTTAGATCTATATCCGTAAGTGTCACTGGTTTATCGTTTTCTCATGATGTCTGTCTGGTTTCGGGATCAGGGCAGTAATGATATAGAATGAGTTGAGAAGAGTTTCCTCTATTTTCTGGTAGAGACCATAAAAGATTTGCATTCTTTTCTCTCTAAACATTTGAGGGAATTCACCAGTGAAGCCCTCAGGCCTGGGTTTTTTGTCATTTTTATAGGTCGGTGCTCACTGCCATTGCTACGGTGTAGACGCCCCTCTGGGTGTGGGTGGGGTGGGCAGACCCAACATCTATCTTCTGATGATGGAGCCCAGAGGTGCCCGTTGGGACGCATTGCAAGGAAGTTAGATTATGATTCTCTTGACCGTGTGACTCACTCATTCATCGGTGGGCCGCTCATCACCTAAACTGATGTTGGTCCGGTCGCAAAGCGGTCCGTGACGTGGGCCCACAACATGAATTGGGTTGGCAAAGAGAGAAGCGTGGGTGATTTAGGAAGATGACCACGTGCCTCACCTCTGACCTTCTCTGCTTAGCCACCCTTTGAAGTGGCAGAGAGAGGGGGTGGGACACTCATTTGTTTCAAGTCAGTCAGAAAGTTTAAAAGTTGACATTTCCAAAAAAGCCCCCAAATTGAGCCCATTTGAGTATGACGTTAGTGTTCATCAAAGAAGGAATTTCAACTCAGCAGATAAAGGGGGAGCTGCTTAATAAATGCTTCCGGCACAGCTGGCCATCCAGCTGCAAGTCTATCAAGCAGGACCCAGGTTTCTACCAGACACAAAAAATAAATTCCAGAACGATGAAAGATGCAAATGTTTTTTTAAAAAAAATAATGCCATTCAAATCTTAGAAGAAAATATAGGTGATTACATCTACAGGAAAATTTCTCTGCCAAAGCAGGCAACCCCACAGCTATAAAAGAAAAATCAGCACATCTGACTGTATGAAAATTTAAGATTTTTGAATGGCAAAAGGGACCACCAACACATTTGATACACACACATCAACTCTGGAGATAGAGGTTTGCCATGCTGAGGAGGTAAAGGCAAGGGGTTCGTGTCTGCTAGGTTACGTCATAAGAAATTGCCGTTTTTGTTGGCCAAAACTGTAAAATATCAACAATCTCATATAGTTCAAACCGATACAATACCAAAAGAAAAAAAAGGCAAATAACCAAATGAAAAAAAAATGGCAAAAAGAAGGCATTGCAGCAGAGATTTCTAGTTGCTTATTCCAGTTATCATCCCCCTCTGCTCTTTTTCTCGGTAATAGACTTCCGGTCTTACTCAGGATAGGAACTCAAAACTAGATTTCCAAGCCTCTCTTGCAGCTAGGTGTAGCCCTGTGACTAAGTTCTGACTCAGTATATGCAAATAGAAATATGGCATGTTATGTTCAGGAAGTCTCCTTAAAGGGAGGGAGTGCACCCTCCTTTGTGCCTGCCTCTCTCCTGCTGCTTGGAATGAGGGTGTGATGCCTGGCACTCCAGCAGCCATCTTGGAACATGAGGCTGAGGACAACAAAAATAGCCTCTGCTGCTTTGGGGTTCTCTGAACCGAATCCAATTACCACGACATTTCATAGAGGAGCAAATCTAAATGTTTAACATAAAAAAGGTCTTCGAACTTGTTTGTGGTTAGAAAAATTTAAATTTAAGAAACAACTTATCACTTCATACCTAGCAGACTGATAAAAATAAGTGTTCACATGTATTGTAGTGAAAGGGGTTCTCTAAAGATCATTGCCGAAATGTGAATTGCTATGGCATTTTTGGAAAGCAACCTGGCAACGCCTAGTAAAATCACATTTACATATACTCTTCAAACCAGCGGTCGCATTCCTGGGAGTCTAACTCAGAGTTATAAGAGGCTTCGTATATGAAATCGATTTTAATAATATTTTCTGTAACGTCTACAGTCATACCATTTTAGCATGTAATTCACATTAAAATTATAAGTGAGACCTGTCCCTGCCCAATCCTAGGGGACTGGGGAGAAGGTGGGGCCCACAGAGGTGCTGGTCAGGCCCCCCAAATCTGGCATAATCCCCAGGCACGCCCAGGGAAGCCAGAGCTGAGTTCAAAGGCTGGCATGGAAAAAAAGCAAGGTGGGGGTTGGGAGGACACTGAGATTTTGCTCCTGAGAAGGACAACATGGAGGTGTTAAGATGTGTCTCTGAAAACTTTAGAACACCCTGCCATATACCCCAGGGTCTGGCGAGGTGGCTTTTCGGGTAAACGCAAACTAGAGACTGTGACTCCACAGAGCAGCCAGCCTCAGGCTCCAGGCAGGAAGGGGAGGGCCAGGCGGAGGTCAGTCTGCGGTGACCTGGGTACTTGGCCCAAGGACGGGCTTTCCCAGGAGGGCTGCACCAGGTCTGAAGGTTGGTGGCCTCGCTGATGTGTCCTAGAACAGTTTGCCCTGTTTGTCAGGCTCCTATTTGCAGGCACCTCCCCACACCTTGGCCCCGGGGACAATCCAATCCGACACGAATAAAGCTGCTGACAAACTGGCTTAAAACTCACCTGAAAAACCTGTCCCAAAATCAGAGCAGATCTGAGCCCCAAAAGAACCCCACACAACACGTCCAGCTACCTAAGTTAGGGCGCGAGTGCATATTTTGTTGAAAAATGACTTTCATGCGTTTATGGTGTCCCCCGTGGTAATATCGATAGCCCACATCCCCAAACGCTCCCTCTTTGCCGGGCACCTGCCCCGTACCTGACAGGTGGCAGCACCCCCTGTAATTCCCGCAACGGCAGTGTCTGTCTCAGATCCCATGCTATAGATGAGAAAACTGAGGCTCGCAGAGGTCACAGAATTCTCCAAGAGGTTCTGAGGGATGCCACTGGATTCAGAGTCAGGCGTGTGATTTTGGTACTTACGTCTTTAATCACTGTCCTGCGCGCTGCCTCCTCATAACGTGAGTTAGCGCGTGCAACAAAGACATTTAAAAATGCAAATGCACATAAATAAGGCAATGAACGTCACCACTAGAACATTCTTTATAACCCTCAGTTGGATGTGGGTGGTTCTCTGGGGTATTGTCCCTTATTTGCTAAAGATTTTTAAAACAGCATCTTTTACTCATATACATTCTCCCGTGGAATTAGGGTACTTTATTCCATTTCGTAAATGAGCTGATGAATTCAACCTAAGTCTCTACTATTGGACACTTTGGGTTTTTTTTTTTTTCCATTTCTCACCATTAAGAACAGTCCAGCAGCCTTTTAACACGTGCTAACGATTTCCTTGGTGAAGTCCTAAACGTGGCAGACAGAAGCAAAGAATGTGCAAATTAAAATTTATCGCTAGAGCATGAGGTCAGTGTGGGGGGCTAGGTCAAAACGGGGTTCGCC
>NW_006443292.1:4173549-4175112 GCF_000325575.1 Pteropus alecto | reverse complement strand
GGTTAAGGAAACCCTCCCCCCTCCCTTGTTGTGTTCTGGGAAACGGCTTATTGCAAAGAACTGCCCTTCCTTCTCCATGTGACTTATGTAAGACTCATAGATCCCCCTTTCGTTTACCTATAAGGCCAGATACAGACCCTCTGAATTCCCTTTCTTTGACTCATAAATGATTTAGCTGAGCCTCTTGTCCCCACTGGTCATTTGGAACAAAATGCTTATTAACCAAACTTCCATTAAGCCCCTGTCCTTCATCCAGGTCCCTGCATGAACTTCACACCACCTTCAGCCTGGGCCATCGACTCTCGGATGCCGCCACCCTTTCTTCCCACTTGCCCGCACCTGGTTCCTTTTAGCCTTGTTTACTCCTCTCTATAAAAGAAACCTTCTGCCTAACTCGAGATGTTCGCAGACCTTATACTCAGGGCTTTCTCCCAGTTGCAATGGTCCCTTTCTCCCCTAGCAAAAATCCTTTAGAAGAAAGTCTCTCCTAAGTCTGGATTTGTTTTTTATTGGACATGCCGAGGGAAAGAAACAACCGGAACTGATCAGAGAGCAGCTGTATTAGTTAATTCAGCTACCCAGGTGATCCTGATCTGATGCCTCTCACTTCAGTCAGACTTTCAGATCCTGACTCCTAGACTTGCCGAGTCCCAGTGGGCCCACCGGGGCTCGGCCCAGCCATTTGGGCCCGAAGTACAGCCACTAAAAAACGGAGGGTGCCTGAAAAAAAAACGGGCAAAATGGCAGCGAACGCCTTGGAGCCTTCACACCATCCTGGACTCTGTCTGCAAAGGTAAGGCATTTGACTTTTACTCTAAGTGCGATAGGAAGCCATGGTAGGGGTTTCTGAGCTCTTATTGTTTTAATGCCTTTGCTTCGTTAATTCGATTGCTAGTAAGGTTTAATTTTTCTTCTCTGGTAACTGCATTTTTCGGTGAATTGTCTGCACCCACTTATCTACTGAGGTCTTAGTGTCGTTATTCATTTGCTGAGGTCTCTCTCAATTAAGAATTCTAATCGTTTACTGTGTTTTTTTTTTCTTTGTATTTATTTTACCCAAATTACTGTTTTGCTTTTTTAATTTTGATTTTCTTTTTGGGGTTGAAGTTTTAAGCGTGTGTGAGAAATCTCATCCACCACGCGTACGCTTAAGGAGTCCTCTGCCATCTTGCATTTGTTGAAGTATTTTGGTTCGTGTCGCCGTGTTTCATTGTTTTACGCTGGTGGACTTTTTTATCCTTGGGGACCGGACCGAGCAAACTCCCCCTGCGGCCCCCTCGCCCACCTGGGCGGTGCCAGAGGGTCCACTTCTCCGCCAGAGGCCTCAGCCAGGGACATCCCTGTCCTGGGAATCTTCCTCCTTGTTACTGGCCACTGACACACAGGGCGGGGCCATAGTTCCCGCAGGTGAGCAAGGTGAGGTTCAGCTGAAAGCTGGGAGCGAAGCGTTAGGACTACTGCCGGGCAGCTGCCCGTGGGAACGCCCGGCCGCGCTCAGGCCCGTGCCGCGTGCCTGGCTCCCGGGCCGCGCTCCGGGCGCGTCGCGTGCGGACCCGTCGGACA
>NW_006443292.1:4127974-4173434 GCF_000325575.1 Pteropus alecto | reverse complement strand
GGCGCGTCCCAGTGCCCGCCCACCGCTGACTTCATTGGCTGCCTTGCCGGCGCGTCCCAGTGCCCGCCCACCGGATTTCATTGGCTGCTTCGCTGGCGCGTCCCAGTGCCCGCCCACCGCTGATTTCATTGGCTGCCTCGCTGGCGCGTCCCAGTGCCCGCCCACCGGATTTTATTGGCTGCCTCGCCGGCGCGTCCCAGTGCCCGCACGCCGGATTTCATTGGCTGCCTTGCCGGCCCGCCCCCGAGACCTGATTTTCGCAGCCAATTGGCAGGCGCGGTGGCGGGGCGCGGTGAATCCTGGGAGCTGAGGTACTGGGGTTCGCTGCGGGTTGGGGGCTTCTGGGCCTGTTCGGGGGGCAGCGCGGGCTTCTCGCCACTCCGTGGCTTAGCCCCGCTTGTCGGCTTGGGGGCGGGCCACCCTCCGGCAGCCGGAGGGGCGACGACTGCGACCGTCGAGGGCGGGCCTGAGGTTGCCGAGGTTGGAGGTCAGAGGTGGTGCCTTTGTGGAATGTTGGGGCCCCCTCCCTTCCAAGCGCGGAGGTGGGCCGCTCCTCGTTTTTTTCTGTCAGCCCGTGTTTGCGGACCCCCTTTTCTCACGGAAGTCACAGTGAGGGAGACGGAGGCCTGGGAGCCTCCGGGGTCCCTTGCGGGCCCGACCTCGGGGAGTGCGGAGGAGGGGGCGCTGGGGCGGCGACCCCCGGGGACGCACTCGGGGGTGGAGGGGTCGCGCTGGGCCACCGGCTGTCCCCGAATGGGCCGCTCCCTTGTGACTCGGAAGGGCCCGGATGCCAGCTCTCTTTGAGGCTGTCATTCCCCATATTTGAGACTCTTCATTAGGTCACTTTGGAGAGGGGACACGGGGTATGATGAGTTTTGCACTTGGCTGGAAATGAACATGAAAATCAGAGGATGTAATGAAAGCAAAGGGACTTGTGAGAAACTGGACGAATTTCTTTAGTCGACAGAAATTTTCCCCTGACTTGCCCTACATAGTATTTAATTTAAATACGAAATACGAGTGTTCCTAGTTTTTCTAATCAAGCGGCCTTAGTGACGATACTTTCGTGTAAAGCTGAACAATAATTTTTTGCACAGCGATTCCGAATTAAGATTCTGGGTGCAAGGATCCCAGCCGTGCCTTTGCTATTCAGAGGCCGCAAAAAGGTTTTTTTTCCTCCACATCTGTGGTTTTGGGGAGACGCAGGTGCGGATGAGGAATGAGGGGTCAAGACGAGGGGTTCTTTTGTGTTCTGAATATGTAATCAGGAAAAAAAGTGTCTTTATCTGCCTCTCGCCCTGCATAAACACATCGTTTTGTGCAGATGGGTGATTTTTTTTTTTTTTGGTACTTAAAATTAGGGAAAAGAGCCCTCTCTAACGAGACACCGATCTTTAACGTAGTCAGGGGACTGAATGTGCTTTGTCTGCAATTAACGCTGGGGTTTGGTTTTCAGTTTAAGACAATGAGGCAGAAGGGAGTGCTAACCAAGCCTTTCCAAGGCCCAGCCCTGGTCTGTAGGACTCCGACCAGCCAAGTTTACGTGTTTGAGAGTGGCGGTGGGGACTCTGGGCACTCCTCCGAGGAAGAGTCCCCGCGTGTGGCTCTGCGGCCGCGGGGCCAGGAGCGCCAGAAGAAGGGTGCCCACCACCCTCGGCGGCCGGGAGCAGGGGGCGTGGTGCTGCTGCAGCGGGAGCTGGCGCTGGAGGACAGTCTCAACAAGCTCGCCCTTCAGTACGGCTGCAAAGTAAGGAACCCCCGCGGGCGCAGGTGCCACCGCCCCTCCCTGTCCGCGTAAGCGGAGTCACCGATGAGTGGCGCTTGCCGCCCCCTCCCGACCCCCAGGGGTGATGGGGGAGGCCTCCTACAGCGTAAAGGGTTCCCCTGTTAGTGGGAGACCAGGAGGAAGTAGTCAGTTCTGCAGCCGAGGGGTCGTGAAGGGACTCTCAGGTGATGAGGCTGTCGCCTCTCTGCCGACTTCTCCTCTTCCATGTCCCTCCAAACTGAAAGGCTGAAACCTTTTTCGTTTGTTTGTTTTCTTTTGAGCACATTTTCTTTGAGACCTAAGGGGGCCAGGGAGAACTTAGATCTGAGGTTTCTTTGGTACGCTTGGTTTTTTGGCTGCTTTTTCTGACCCATTCTCGCTGGTTGTAACTTACTCGGTTGGAACTGCATGATCTAGCCTTTGTATGCTGTGTATCTATATAACGCTGTTTCTCTTTTTAATTATGTTTTTAGCATTCAGAGTGATTAACAGTGGCAAAGTAAGTAGGAAAGTATTTATAGAATTGCTTTCTCCCGGTTGGAAACTGTTTATTTCATTTTGCTAACACTGCTACAGCTTTGTATGGCTTTCTCTAAGGCTATCTGAGCAACTTATTTTAAAAATCTTTTCCTCCTCAAAGTGTCTCATCTAACTAGGTTCAGATGGTTAAACACAGTGTGGGGTGGCGTGTCTCCCAGGGAAATCAACAGGCTGCTCCCAACCAGGGACACAACAGCGGTTTTAAATTGTCCTGAGGTTTATATACTTGACTGTTACCATCAGCGTGTGCAGGCATATTGTATGTTTTATAGGACATGAGCCAAAAAATGAATCCTGCCCTCCGCAGACCCGAATAGACGCAGTGGGCTTTTTGGAATGGCGGTGTTTGATAAATCTGTGACGACTATATATAATGCCTCCAATAAGTGATCGGTTTTCCTCTTTAAATAAATAAAGTTGATTTTATTAGAGGCAAAGATAAAAATGTCTCTAGCACCTTATATTTTAGTTTCAGGACATAATAAATTAAAAATGTTCCCCACTCCAATTTAATTAGATGATTAAAAACAGTTGCTAAATAATTAAAATAATGGAGATAATTGATTTGAATAAGGCTCTTTCTACTGGACTGTCGGCCGTATTTACGCTAAATTAAAACTATAGACTGTGTGATGCTTTCAGTAAGTTTTCAAACATAAGCTGGAGGAAGTTTATCTTTGACTTACAGTCCCCCCAGCCACACACACATACACACCCTTAAATCTTAAGATTTGATTATGGGAAGAGTTTCTCATGAACTTTGTTACTTTATGAAACGCATGATTCCCAGCCTGATTCACGATTCCTTCCATGTTTCTGATTATTATACAAAGTTGTAAAATCCTCAGAGTGAATTAACTCTAGGTCACTTGCATTCAGAAAAATAAGCTCGTCTGCCGTGCAGTTCTTCCGGGAAAGCAGACGGAAGAGCCACGCGAGCACAGCTCATAAAACGTTATTCCTGGTAAACGAGGTTCCGAGTGTCCGGCTGGCTGAAGCTTGGCATTTGCTGATAACGTGCAGCAGCTTCTGCGTTGGGTTCGGACGTGGCGGGGGTCAGCCAGACGGGGGCGCTGTTGCCTCAGAGTTAACAGAAGTAGAAGGGCAAAGGCATTCTTTTTACTCACGTGGTGGTTTCACCTCAAAGCATTTTGTTGCAGTGACACTTTGAACAAACAGAAAAGTCTTCTCCAAAACTGATCTCAGATGGTTCAGACTTGCAAACGTGTAGGAAAATTTGATGATCGAGCTATATATTAAGGCTGAGTTAAAGCTCAGAAACGAAGTTCTCAGCCTAAGCTACTTCTGTGTACAGGTGCAGTTTTCAGTGTTCATCAGACTCTTAAGCGGGTGGGCTCGGACCGTCCACCAGGAAACTTAGCCCCGCTGTGGATATTGGTGCTAAGGAGCTGTCTGTGTTTCGTGATGTTTGTCTCCGTGGCTTCCCTTAGGTCGCAGATATCAAGACCGCCAACAACTTCATCAGAGAACAAGACCTATATGCTTTGAAGTCTATTAAGATTCCGGTGAAAACCCATGGGATCCTAACAGAGACCCACGAGGAACTCAGACCCCTGGCGAGCCCCTCCCCGGAGACCAGAGTGACCTTCGAGGAGCATCCAGACCAAGACGGAACAGCCGTAAGCGCCAGCGCCCCGTCCAGCCCGCTGACGGATTTCTTCAGGGGCATTGACCAGAATATTGAGCGTGCGGTGCAGTCAGAGGTCTTCATCCACGACAGTCGCTGCGGAGAGACAGTCAGTCAGCCGCTCCTTCCGGCTCCTGCCAAGTCGCCGAGGAACGGGGCCGACTGTGGGATTCAGTGGTGGAACGCCGTTTTCATTATGCTGCTCATCGGGATCGTCTTACCCGTGTTTTATTTGGTCTATTTTAAAATACAAGCCACCGGCGAGATCCCCAGTATTTCGAACGCAACTGCTGTCCCCAATGGCTCAGTGGCAATGAGTGCAGCTCGAGGGCCAGCCCCCAAATTAGCAATTCCGGTAGCGACGGTCCCCGCTCCAGACAGCCAGCTCAGGCACAGCACCTGGGGGGGGAACTAACTGTCCTTTCTGAAGTCGGGCTGCAGCGCTGGGGCCCCTGCTGGGCATCGGCTGCCGTCGTCACATCCTAGGGTGCTGCATCTACTCTGCTGTGACATGGGGACACGTTTCAGAAGCCACCGTTGTGTTCTCAGCTCAGGCCCTAATTGCCTCATCTAATCCAAGGCCGCGGGGCCAAAACGCCAGCACCCACAGCCCCTCCGTCCGGGAAGTCGTGGCAAGAGAAACAGATGCGACGAAATGTCGTTTCTTGAAGGCATTCGGTGCACTGGCCGTGAGTGTCTTCACAGTAGCACTGCATGGGCCCCCAGCGGGGGAGGGGACAGCCTGGGCACGCGGACCTGCAGCATGGGAACTCCCAGGGTCGGCTTTGGTCACCTGGCTGTTTGTAGTGTCCCTCGCTTGCTGTGGAGGGTTGACTGGCTCTGACAAATGGTGTTCTGTGTCTCCCTGGCAAAGGTGCTGTCCCATAGCGGTGAATGTCACTCTGTTGTAGCGTGACAGACTGTGATTAGAACAAATCCTGCTTCGTATCTGCCGTGCCAGTTAGCTACTTAGTGTGACACACGCGTGTGTTTGACGATGCCAGGGACAGACTGTGATTAGAACAAATCCTGCTTCGTATTTGCCGTGCCAGTGAGCCTCTTTGAGGCCGCGTCACTTCCAAAATTGCAAAAGCCCTAAATCACATTTGCTGTAATGCTGACAAACAGCAGCTCTGACCCTCGCACTTTACAGCTACTTAGTGTGACACACGCGTGTGTTTGACACTGCCACGTGGTGCGGCCAGCACTTCCGGGCCAGAGCATCTGGGGCTGGTGCCCGCAGAGGTCGCTACCTGGATTCCCCAGGCCATCTTGCTTGGAGTTCTTGCTGGCCAGAGTCCAGAGCTGAACAGAGGGAGGGATGATGCCAGTCACCGAGGTCCCAGCGTGTGACACTTCTCAGGCCAAGCGAGCTCCCGCGCTTGCTTCCTGCTGCTTCCCCGACTGCATTCTCAGGAATTCTGGAGCCGCAGGAGATGAGGGTTCAGTGCATTTCTTCGGGTGACTTACACTCTACGTGCAGGGTGGCTCCTGATGGTAACGGAGGGCCTGGAGCTGGCCCCTGCTGTGAAAAGGGGCCTGACACCTGTTGGCCTGAGGTTTGCCCATCTTCTCCCATTCAAGGCAACTGGGTGCTCCGTGCGGATGGAGGGGGGCGTGGGTTGACCTCTGGGGACCTTCGGGTGGAGCAGGGGTGGAGGGAGAACCTGCTTTGACAAGGTCGCACCTCGGTCTCACGGAGGACTGGAAATGGGTCTCAGAGGTCCGCCTCCAGGGAGGGGGCCGGCTCGGGCCTTTGACACTTGAGGACACAGTGGTAAATTGAGAAGATTCATCCTAAGAGAAGGGAGGGTGGCAGCAGCGTCCTGGAGGTGGCCCCCAGGTCCTCGCTCCCCTCTGTTTTGTAAAAAACGATTTCCCCAGGTTCGGTGAGTAACTTTAAGTATCTTCAGTGGTCAACGCGTCCTTCAAAACCAGGACGGCCTTCGGGACAGGAGCTGGCGCGCGTTTGCTTCAGGAGCGTTTCGCTGATCTGCCAGCCCGATGTCTGCTCGCCGGCCCCGGAGGCCACGGCTCTCTCTGTTTGTCACTGTTTTCAGCAGGCAGGGCTCAGAGTCCTATGGTGAAATGATTTTGCCAGGCAAAAAATGAATAACTGTACCCTTTCTTCAAATGGAATAAAGTCATTTCTTCTGTGAAGGAAAATTGAGTCTTCTTTTTTTTTTTTAACTGGGGGGTCAGTTCAGAACTAAAAAGTGCGGGACAGTGTTGGAGAGGACAGAAGTGTCTGTCCAGAGGGCCGAGGTCACCCCAACAAAGTGGTGTCCTGTACAGCACGCTTTAAAATCGTGAGAATAGGTGCACATACGCGATGCCACGAAGCTCATTTTCTTCCTATTTTACTACGTTTTTAGTGCGTTTCGGGAGTTAATGTTTGAAATGAACGATAGTCTCGGGCCTTTGGGTTGAGCTGCTTAACGCTGTGGAGACCTCGGGAGTCGACGCCACCAGGCAGATCACGCTCCTCTTTCCTCTGGGGGACGAGGCTGCGGGGACCAAGCGAAGCCTCGGGGTCACCCGGAGCGGGACCGCCCCTCGAGGCCACGCCAGCCCCTTGGGAAGGCAGTTCTTTAAGCCGCCCCCGAGTTAACTGCGAAGACAGCCTGGGGGTGAGGGAGGATGGTTCAGGCCTGAAATGACGCCTCATACACGGGACTTGAACATTTTTCCTCCTTCCATTTTATTTTGTATCGAGATACAGTGGACACAGCGCACGGTACCGTTTTAAGGCGTACAGCGTAGCGATTTGACTCACCCATGTTCTGAAATGACTATCACGGTGTAAGTTTGGTTAACATCCATCATCTCAGAGAGAAAAGCTTGCTTTTCCCCTGCGCTGAGAGCTCTGGGATTTGCGCCCTCAACTTTCCTGTGGACCACACGGCAGCGCAGCCATCACGCTGTGCGTTGCACCCCTTCTAATTCATACCTGGAAGTTTGTCCCCTTTAACTACCTTCTGCCGATTTCCCCTCCCCCTCCTCCCTGCCTCTGGTCCCCATATACCTGATCTTTCTGTAGGTTTGGGTGTTTTTGTAATCCACACGTGAGAGAGGTCATACAGTATTTCCCCGACTGCCTTATTTCACGTGCTGTAACGCCCTTGAGGCCCATCGGTCTCAAATGGCAGGAGTTCCTTTTTCATGGCTGAATAATATTTCAGTGTGTGCGTGTGTGTGTATCAGAGCTTTATTCATCGTGCGTGTGTGTGCGCGCGTGTGTCAGCTTTATTCACCCATTCGTGGACACTCAGGTTGTTTCCATGTCTCGGCGGTTGTAGATAAAGCTGCTGTGAACGTGGGGGTGCAGAGAATCTCTTCAGCACAGGGTTTTCATTTCTTCGGATATATCCCCAGATGTAGAATGACTGGACCATCTGCTGGCCGTATTTCTAGTTTTTTGGAGAACCTCCATCACTTTTCCATAGCGGCTGTACCAGTTTACAGTCCCAAAAGCAGCTCCGAGGGCTCCCTCTTCTCCACATCCTCGCCAGCACTTAATCTTGTCTTTTTGATGACAGCCATTCTAACAGGCGTCAGGTGGTATCTCGTGATTTTGATTTGCATGATGAGTGATGTTGATTGAGCATCTTTCCAAGTCCCTGTTGGCTGTTCCTATAACTTCAGGTCCTTTGCTCATTTTTTAATTGGGTGATTTTTTTTGCTATGGAGTTATATGAGGTTTTTTTAGTATATTTTGGATATTAACTCCTTAAAGGATTTAGGGTTTGAAATATTTTTCCCGTTCTGTAAGTTGCTTTACATTTTGGTTGTTTCGCTGTGTAGCTTTTTCGTCTGATGGAGTTGCACTCATTTATTTTTCATGTGCTGGCTCGTGCTCTGTGTCTCATCCAGAAAGTCATCGCTAAGGCCGGTGTCGAGGACCTTCCTGCCTTTGTTTGCTTCTAGGAGTTTTATGGTTTTCAGCCTTAGAGTCAAGTCTTTAACCCATGTTGAGTTAACTTTTGTGAGTGGTGTAAGGTAGGGTTCTACTTGCTTTCACGTGTGAATATCTAGTTTTCCCAGCAGCATTTATTGAAAAGACCATCTTTTCGCCAGTGAGTATTCTTGGCTCCCTTATCGATTATTACTTGACTACATATGCGGTGTGTATATTTTTTTCTGGGCTCGATTCTGTTCCTTTGGCCGGTCTGCTTCAATGCCCTTACCGATACTGTTTTGATCACCGTAGCTTTACACTTGACCTTGAAATCAGGAATTGTGACGCCTCTTGCCTTGTACTTTGTTCGGATTGCTTTAGCTGTTTGGTGTCTTTTGTGCTTCCAAATTTTAGGATTGTTCTTTCTACTCCCATAAAAATTGCCATTGAAATCTTGATAGGGATACGATTGCAGCTATAGATGACTTTTAGTAATATGGAAATTTTAGCAATTAAATCTCCCAATCCATGAACACGGGGAAACTGCCATTTATTTGCATCATCTTTGATTTCTTTCATCAATGTCATATAGTTTTCAGTGGACAGATCTTGTACCTCCTTGATTAGATTTATTTCTAAGTATTTTATTGTTTTTGATGCTATTGTAAATGGGATCATTTTATTTCTTTTTTCAGATAATTGTGAATGTATACAAATACTACTGTTTTTTGTATGTTAATTTTGTATCCTGGACCTTAACTGAATTTATGAGTCTTTAGGATTTTGTATGGATAAAACTGTGTCATGTACACATGGAGACAGTTTTACTTTTCCAGTTCTGGGGCTTTTTAGTTCTTGCCCGAATGCCCTTGGCCGGGACTCCAGTACTGCACTGAGTAGGGTTAGTGAGAGTGGCAGCCTTTTCCTCTCAGAGGAAGAGCTTTAACCTTTCACAGCGAAGCGTGATGTTAGCCATGGGCTTGTCGTACGTGACCTTTACGTCGAAGTACGTTCCTTCTAGATCCGATCGGTTAAGTGTTTACCATGAACCAGCTTAGTTTCGTTCATTTTTCCTGTTGTCTTTCTGTTCCATTTTTCATTTATCCGCTCTAATCTTCCTTTTGCTAACTTTGGGCTCAGTTTCTAAATTTTTAAGATGTAGAGTTTAGGTGGTTTATTTGAGGTTTTTTTTTTTTTAAAGTTGCTCACATTTTTAAAAATTAAAGTTGACATACAGCATTATTAGTTTAGAGTATAAAGTAGCAATTTGACATTTATATATCTTACGACGTGATTGCCATAAGTTTAGTAATCATCCGTTACTGTACAGTTAGTTGCCTAATGTAGGTGTTTATTGCTATGAAATTCCCCCTTAGAACGGTTTTTGCTGCATCCCGGAGGTTTTGGTAGGTTGTATTTCCATCTTAGTTTGTCTCAACATACTTTTTAATTTTCTCTTTAATTTTTTTTGACCCATTGGTTGTTCAGGAGAGTGTTGTTTAATTTCCACGTCCTCGTGAATTTCTCAGTTTTCTTCCTGGATTGATTTCAGAGAAGATGCTTGGTCCGATTCAGTCTTCCTGAATTTGCTAAGATGTGTTATGTGGCCTAACATATGGTCTAGCCTAGAAATTATTTCAAGGGTGTTTGAGAAGAATGTGTATTCTGACGTTGTTGGATATACTGTATATGTCTGTTAGGTCGATTTGGTCTATAGTGTCCTCCGTATCTGCTGTTTTATTGATAAGTGTCAATGAAATGTCTCCAGCTGTTACTGTACTGTTTATTTCTCCTTTTAGCTCTGTTTTTGCTTTATTTACATGCTCTGACATTAGGTGCATACATATTTACAATTTTATGTCTGTTTGATGGATAAATACACCCCTTTACTTTGTCTTTTTACCATTTTTAGTTGAAAACCTATTTTGTCTAAGTATAGTTACCCATTTTTTTTTTGGTTTTTTGTTTTTGCTACCGTTGCTTGAAATGTCTTTTTCCATCCCATCGTTCTCAGTATACATGAGTCTTTAAGGCTAAAGTGAGTCTCTTGTAAGCACCTCTTTGGATCTTTGGAATAATGTTGATTTATTCAGCTCTTCTGCGTCTTCGACTGGAGAGTTTAATCCGTTTATGTTTACGGTAATCGACAGGTAAGGATTTACTATTGGTGGTTTTGTAGACGTAGGTTCTACTTATCCTGCTCTGTGTTTAGCTTTGACTTCATCACGTCCTTCTGTGTGATCACCAGACGTCTTGTGGTCACCATAAGCCTTCGTACAGTATCTTATAAGACTGTATTAAACCGATCGCTCATCTTGCGTAGCATTTCTAAACTTCACACTTCACCTCTCCTCCCCTCCATTTTAGGATATCGATGTTACAGTACTTATTTTCTATATTGCGTAACCCATAGCAGATTATTGTAGTTTTTCTAACTTTTAAACTAGAGATGTCGGTGAATTATGCACCATCTTACCATATCTGACTTGGACTATACATTTATCATTTCCAGTGGGTTTTGTGCTGTCGTTTGGTTTTTAGGACGTTTCTGAGCACAGAGGGGCTCAGTCCAGGCTGCGGGGCGCGGCCCCTCGTGCCAGCTTGGTCTGAGGTGCTTTGCCGCCTGGGCAGCGCCTGTTTTGGGGAACAGTCAGGCAGCTCGGGTTCTGCTTTCAGAGAGCGGATGAGGGGGCGGATTTCCGTGGAAGGCGATGATGGTGGCATTCGGGCTCCGGTCACTGGCCGGTGTGAAGCGCTGTCCCCCACCAGGAAGCACGCGCGGCTTTTCCCAGACGGGGTGCTGCTCGTAGCTCCCGTTCAAGGGGTCACGCCGGCCTGTTCCTTCTGGGGTTTTCTCCCGCTCTGACCGTTGCCTGGAAGTTAGTTTTTAATGACGAGCAGAGAGAAGCTTCCACTTACCTCTCCTGGCCTGTTTTCCGCCATTTCTCAGACACGAGCCAGGAGTTCCCTGATTGTGGAAATGTTTGGCTTAAAAGAGTGACAACCGTCTGTGTCTAAGATGGGGTTTGAAAGTGTGTGCTCCCCCTAGCAGGAGCATCGGGGTGTCTGTCCCTGTGTCTGGCAGGTCCACTGTCCACCCCCCAGACCTGTTTTCTAGAGTGTCAGGGAAGGCAAGGACTCACCTGATGGACTGATCCATCTGTTTACTCAGGTGACACATGGAGCGCTGCCTCTGTGCCAGGTGCCGGCTGCGGTGGCCTGGCAGGTGTCACTGGGAGGTGGGGCTGCACAGGAGCCTGCGCTGCACGGGGGTGGCGGGGTGGGGGATATGTCTAAAGCCATCGAATCGCGGGGACGGCCACTTGGGCTGGCAGGAGCAGGAGGCCGAGCTCGGTGTAGGGGGGACCCGGAGAAGTGTGACGAGGGCCGTCTGAGCTTTGTAACTAACCCCGCACCCCCGCCACATCTTCGTGAGGCTGCTGCTTCCTCTTCCCGCGCCACACACGGAGAGACCAAGCCAAGGCCGCAGAGCTGGTGCAGGGCTGGCCGGGGTCCAGCCCGGGCTGGCAGGCTCGGGGGCCCACGTCTGCACCCCTTTGCTCGGGCCTTGCCGCTCTGCCGCGTGTGGCCGTCACTGTGGGCCTGGGGGAGCACACTGTGACCCACGCTCGCCAGACACTCAGCCTTGGCTGCGCTGGGCCCCTGGCCGCCCACGGCAGGGCTTCAGGGCAGGCAGGGAGGGGACACTTAGGGTTCCTGCTGGTCCGCGCGGGGCTCTGGCCGGTCAGCCCTTCCCGCCTGCGTCCCCGCTGGCGCCAGAGGGAGTGGAGTGGTCCTGGTGCTGGCGAAGTCGCCTCCCGTGGCCCTTTCCCTGCCAGTGCCTAACGCCCGGGGACCTCTTTCCGGAGGGGGGGGGGATGGCGGCATGGGGCGGGGGACGCGGACAGCCAGCGGGGTGCCGGGTACGGTGGCGCCCCTGAGAGCTGGGGCCGGCCTCCTGCACAGCCCGGAAAGGGCCAGCGGGCTGGTCCGGTGCGACTGCGGCCTGTGACCCGTTGCCGGTCACATCCCTTCTCAAACCCGCGCGGGGGCCCTGAGGGAGCCACAGCGGGGTGTGCTGTGCGGGGGGCGCCCCGCCGTCAGAGGATCGTGCCGTCTGAAACGCGGTGAGCCCCTGGTTATTCATTCAGAACCTTCCAGGGCAGCAGTTACGCCGAGGGGCTGTGTGGTGACAGGACGGGGCCCCTGCCCCCGAGGTTCACGTAACGCACTGGGGCAGACAGGACCTAGTGTGAGGCGAGCCTGTCGGGGCAGATGGCTCCGTGAGGGGGACACTGAGGCGGCGTGTGGCTTTCGGAGTGGGGCTCAGTACCGTGAGGAGTGTGTCAAAGGCCCCGGCCCGGGCTCCTGTGAACGGGGGACTGAGCAGCCTGGTGGCCCAGGGGGACTGGAACTGCGGGAAGACGCTGCGGGGAGCCTGCGGCGTTGCGTGCAGGTGACAGGGACGTGGCCTGGCGGGCAGCGGGAAGCTCCGGGGAGCCGTGGAGCGGCCGAGTGCAGGCGAGCGCTGTGGGGAGCCCCGCACAGGCTGCAGACCTCACAGAGGCGACGCAGGGACAGCGGCAAGTCCGTCTGGGGAGCTTGGGGACGGTTTCGTCCTCGTTCTTGTTTGGGTTCATTAGGCCTCTAAGATCTGGCGTTTATATGGTTTCGTCCAATTTGGGAAAAGGAGCCATCATTCCCAGCACGTCCTCCTGGTCATTCCCGTGGTCACACGTGTATCGGGCCGTCGGGCGTTGGCCCTCTGCCCACTGCGGCTTTGCGCGTTTGTCGTCAGCCTGGTTGTGCTCACTGCCGCGGCCGCCCGTGCGGCGCGTGGCCTGGTGGCTCGCCGGCGCACGGGTCGGGGAGCTGTCAGCAGGTGGATGTGCTGCCGCTGACCAGCGACGGGAGACAGGGCGCGTCCAGGCCTGCCAGCCCCTCTAGAGCCGTCGCTGTCGCTGTGTGGCTCTCCCGAGGGCGTGTGGAGCAAAGCCGGAGGGGCTCCCTGTAGGTGGGCGTGGTGTCGCTGGCCAGTGACAGACGGCAGGGCAAACCCATGCCCCAGAGCAGCTGCCGTGACCGCTTCGGGCTGGTGGCACCAGCACAGCTGGAGGGGCTGGTCCTCTGAGCCCTGAGCCAGTGGTGGCCGTCGGCCCAGAGTCCCCGGGCTGGTGTCCTGCACCCCCATAGCTGTAGAAGCCCAGGCTGGCCGTAGGCACAGCTCCCCGGCTCCGGTGGGACAGGGGGGACTCGGGTGTCTGTCCTGACTTGTGCAGCCAGAGACCTTGGCTAGACTGGGGCCCAGGCCCTGGGAGGGGGTGCAGGGGTGGGGAGGGGGCGGGGCTAAGGCCTGTGACCACCTGTGGTGGCAAAACCCGGGCGGTGACTCCGTGTGCAGGGCCGGTGTCCCAGGGCCCCTCCCCCCGCAAGTGCCGTCCTGGTGCCTGACAGCGCCAGCCTGGGGGGCGGGACGACCAGGTGAAACGAAGCTGCCCCTTCTCTTGTGCGGTTGTGTTTTTCCCCCCTACTGAACCCTAAGTGGATTCGGAGGCGCCCCGGCCTGTTTGCTGTCACACCGCTGATCTCGGGCAGGGCGGGGGAGCTGGGACTGGGGTTCTTCCCTTTCCTCACGTGGCCCGATGGCTGTGGTTGGGCGTCCGGTGCTGCTGGCCAGGCGTGGACAGCGGGCGTCCCCATCTCGTTCCTGACCCTAGAGGAAAAGCTCAGCCTTTCACCGTTGAGGACGTTGGCTGTGTGTCTGTCACGTGTGGCCTTTACCGTGTTGAGGTGTGTTGCTTCTCAATGCAGTTCGTTGCGCGTTTGTAACATGAAATGATTCTGTATCTTGTCGGATGCGTTTTCTGCATCTATCGGAACCATGGTGACTTTTGTCTTTCATTGTGAACGTGGCGCGTCCCACAGATCTGCGTGCGTCAGAACCAACCTCGCGTTCCAGGGAGACCCCGCTCGACCATGGCGAACGATCCTGTCAGCGTGCCGGACTGGGCTCGATGCTTCGCTGAGAATGTCTGCGTCTTCACCCCTCAGGGACATTGGTCTTTTTTTGGTTCCTATACTGTCCTCATCTGGCTTTGGTATCAGGGCAATAAGTCGGCTCAGTGGCTCCAGCTGGGCTCCCCTGGAAAGCTGCTGTCTTGCCCCCCGTCCCTGATCGGTAGCTCAGGGACCTACTCAGAGTAGACGGGGTTCCTCACACCGGCACCCCCTAACGTGAGCATCTCGTTCCGGGCCTTCCCCCGACATCTCCTCATTGTAGTTCCGTGGGGAAGAGCCGTCCCTCGTCCCCACTTATTTGCTTGGACCGTTCCGGGCTCCTTTATTGTATCCCGTGGGTTCTAATCTAGTCCTGTCATTTTCCCTGAGCTGCTGTAACGAGACAGAACGTCGGAGTCCGCGATGCGTCCAGGCTCCGTCCGTCCTGTGTTCTTTCCAGTGAAGAGGGGCCGACACCCCCGCCGCGGGCACCGCTCTCAGTGGGTGACGGGCGTTCTTCCCAAGTGTCTCTTGGGAGGGTGGTGAGAGGCCGGCGAGGCGCCCGTCGCTAGCACCGTGCGGTGGCTCCTGCTCCCGGCAGCACTGTGGCTGTGCACAGGTGACGGTCACGGGGAGCCGGGTGAGGGACATGTGGAGACGGTTATTGTTTCAACTTTTTAAAGACGTTTTTAAAAAGGTCAAAAGGGAGTGGGGGTTGGGGGGTCATGCAGCAAAAGCCGTCAGCGCCGAGCGTTTGTTGCCAGCTCCGTCACGTGCCTTGGCACAGACAGCGGGCAGGGCGGGCGGAAGGAGGTGACGGGCGTCTGGGCCGTGCCCCCCGCGGGTGAGCCGCCCCCTCATTTCCCCTCACGGAAGTGGGCGAGACAGCCGGTCCTCAGCCCGCGCCGGGACAGCTGGGGACCAGGACGCACCCAGTGTCACACGCTGGGTGCCGCAGGAGGGCACTAGCCCGCTCAGCCCCCACGAGCCCCTGTCCCCGAGGTCGAGGTGCCTGTGTGGGACCTCCTCCGTCTGCCGGTCAGGGGTACTCTGACCCCTGTGGGCAATGGACAGGCGGCCACTGCCATCGAGCTGGCACAGGGCCAGCCGCAAAAGCCCGTCCCGGCGCAGGAAGCAGCCCCGAGGCCGGCAGGTAAAGCCAGGTGAAAATGGAGATTTCGTCTCACTGACAGCAGCAGACCGTGCTTAGAGGCGCTGGCTCGGAGGGCTGCCCGGAGGAGGAGGACTCTCTCCACTGCAGGTTCATTTCTGAGACCTGTTTCTTCTAGTAACAAAATTCGTTCAGCGAGCCCGCTGCTGCCCCTGGCTCGGCGTTACGTGTGCATCTGGGGAAACGTGTCATGCCCTAAGCTCGAGGATGCACGCGACCCAATGCTGGCGGGTGCCCACACCCCCTCGCCGCGGCGGTGGGGTACGCCTGTCCTCATTGGAGCCTGAAGGGGTTGACCCGAGTCGCGCCGGCTGCCGCCGTGTCCCCGACCGCGTGTGAGTGGGTGCAGGGAGCTGTGGGTGGGGAGGGGAGGGTGGAAGGGACGACTGGTGGCAGAGATGACAGAGTCTGGAGTACACAGGAAAAGCCAGTCCGTCTTTACTGTAGTGAGTGCAGGATACAAAGAGTTTACAACAACCTCTAGCATTTTCTTAACCATTTGATAAAAAGTTCACTATAATATTTATTGTATAATGAAGAAAAAACAACACATTCAGGGAAAAATTGAGATTAACTTATTTTTCATCGCAAGGATGGCAACAAAGTCCAGCTTGTGCCGCCAAACGGTTTTACATGATCAAACCGTGTACAGCTTCTTGTGTGAACTGTTGACTACAAACATTTACCAAATACATAAATCTCTTTTAAAAAAGCCATTTTAAATATAGCAAAGCAGTGTCTTCTTGCACAGCAAAGTGAAGAAAGTTTCTACAGAGAAATAAAAGTTTTACATTTGTAAAATCTTTTTCACATTCTAATCATCATCTAGCTCCGTATGACCCAATGCCAGGAGTTCTCTGCTTCCTTATTTACTATGTATTTCTTGTGCGCGTGGTGGTTGACACGGAAAATGGTATGCATTAGTAGTTTTCCTTCTACGTAAAGGAAATGGTGAAATGTGTTCTTTTAGAACAAACCCCTGATTTAGTCGAGAACACAATGGACAGGGATTAGGGCTCAAAAGATGGAGTTTTGGTTGGGACACCTGTGGCCATGCAATGGTGACTCTCACTCGATGGAACACCCTTAGGGGGCTGCAGGAGGTACAGCTGCTGGAAACCGTACTCTAACCCGTGCAATTTACGCTAAGCTTTTTTTGTTTTTGTCTTTTAGTAATAAAATACTTCATCTGAAGGGATAAAATTTTCTTATGATGGTGTCATACAAAACACATGAGTCTAAAAGGGTAAGAAATGTAGGTTCTAAACAACCCTGTCAGTGACTTCCCCACTGAGTTGGTTTCCATCAGGAGACGTGTGTGTTCGTACGTGGTGTCACGGTGAGGGGTGTCAAGTCCGAGTGCTCCCAGTCACTGCGTGTGTGGGGAAAGGGTTAACAGTCTAATATTCAGTTCCTGAAAACGGAATACACTGTTCCTTGGTCAGTGTAATTGAAATACAAACTCCGAGCCGTGTGTAGTATTATTTTAGAAAACAGTAGTTGTATTGATTATAAACCTGCATAGAAAGAAAGACTATTGAGATACAGTCAGAAAAGCCATCTCATAAGGCACACAAGAAAATAGACAGTAAATGTGAATGTGGTAACTCCTATCCCACGTCCAGCCGAAGTTCATGAACGTGCATAAACAATGACGAAGGAATCACGTAACACTCTCAAAGCTATGAATGGTTTACGAGTGGTAAGGATCATCTTGGAAATTCAGTGTCTTGGTTCTGTTAGGTGTGACCTCATGAGGAAATGTGCCTGTAAGTAGTTCAGTAAAATAAGGACATTTTTAAAGCAAAACGAATCCTTTCTGATAAGAGCCAAACGTCCGTGCTGACGCGAGAGCACGTCGCCCTCCCTTTTTTGGCCTCTATCAAAATTTACTTTTCCGACTGTCGTGGAGACAGAATTCCACTTTGCGGCTGTGACTGCCACGGCTTCACACCTGTGTGTCACTCAGAAAATCTGGCTGATTTGTCACAAAGAGCATATAAGGAAAACCTCAAAAGGAACACAATTTACAGGGGAAAACAAAACCTAAGCACAAATTGTAGGGAGCTGCTGAATATTGTTTAAAAGACAAAACAGCAGCATTTTTAAACCCTTATTTTGATTTCTCAGGAAAAGCAGTATTTAAAAATCTATGGTGACAGACAGACTGGACTCTGACTTTTGTTCCTAGCACGAGGCCGGGAGATGACGCGCTGGCCGTCAGCACGACACCGGCCCCTGGAGGCGGCGGCCACGGCGCCGTCAGAGGCGGGATGGCCGCATTTTGTAACCAGCGGCGTCATCGTGGGCCCAGGAAAAAGACACCAGCCCCCGATGAACATTTCCCTAATCATTTACCACTTAGAAAACCTTTGTGCTCATCTACTATTTTGCCATTTTCTCTAGTATTAAGTCAGCTTTTTCTACTATATTTTTTCCTCACAAAAGGCAAGATTTCAATAATGCCTTATAAAATCTGTTACAACACATTTTATATTTATGCAGGATGAACTTGACACCAATTTTTTTTTGCCACTTTGCTATTTATGTACACATATAAAATATATAATGATGCTCAACCCATACAGCACGAGGATTACAACGTAACGTCACGCTTCACCACCAGTGAGGGGAGAAACCCCTTTCCACAATCCTCCGAAGAGACCGGGCTAATAATTAAAATCCAAAGTACAGTATATTTAACAAAATAGTAAATATTAAACAGTGAATACTCTACTTAATAAGGATCTCGCCTTTTCTCCCCAAATTGGCGGCAATCCACAAAAATATACTTTTTAATCTGGTGACCATACAATACATAGGTACTTACATCAAAGGTGATAATATATTTCAGATGCTATGTACACAAAGAGTTTGGCTCAACTTTTAATTTACATATAGAATAAGTGTTCATGGCTTTTTTTTTCCAAGGTTCTGCTTGCAAGATATTTTTTCCCCTCTTAGAATAAAACTAAAAAGTTAAAACAAGATAAAGCTATTCTCTAAAAAAAAAAGTTAAAACATACAGCTTTGGCTTATATAAATAATTCATAGCAGAATGTTTTCAAAAGTAGTGAATATAATTTTATATATAGTCATCAATTCATAAGGGTGTTTTCTTTCATATAAAATATACATGAGCTAAAATCAGTTTCTTTAATTTTTAAGATATGACTGTAAAAAGAAACTTCTGACATAGTCCAATTATAACTTAATATATTAATTTCTTTTGTTAATGCTCTATATTTCTAGGCTAGTATTTTCTGAATCTCATGCGCGTTTTCTATTCTCTCTCGTTAGCTAAAGATCACTTCTTTGACCCAATACATTTTTGCACGTGCAAAACAGTTATGTGTGGGGCTTTTTTTTTTTTTCCATTTGTTTTTTAATATCGACAGCCCTTTACCATGCACCCCTTTGCAACAGAGACCCATGCCGGGTTGGGGAGTTAATATAAACGACATTCTATGTACAGTATTGCTTTCTTGGTTCCTGCTTTTCTACGGCTCTGGTCTACAAAGCATTTTTCTTGGGTACTAAAGTCACCGCACAGTTAAATAGCACAAGGAGGGGCCCTCGAGGTCGCCGCAAGCTAGTGTGGGAGAGTCACACGTGGGTACGTTTCTCTGCAAAAACTGGTGATCTCGTGAAACAAGGAAGTGCCAGACTAGACTGCCTACAGGGTGCCTGGCTTGCCAGGGGCCACACACCTGCACATCTACGCGGAGCTCGCGGGGAAGTGCCTGACGGCGAATGCGATAGGCCCACACACACACACGCACGCCCACATACATACACAGCCTCTACACATGTGTGTATGTACACATAAATATTTACCTCGCGTCCTTACCGACCGATTCGGGTACGTCGGGCAGCTCACTGCGGCCGCTCGGGCGCCTAGGTGACCCACGCGTCCATCCTCATGCGCTTCCCCGAGGGGCTCGCGCGGTCCTCCGCGTGCGGGGGCCGGCCCAGCACCACCGGGGCGTGGAAGTCGCCCCGGGGGTCCTCCCGGTCACTGCCGTCGTAGGAGCTGCTCGAGCTGCTCAGACTGTCCACAGGGGAGCGCCCCATGTCCTGCCGGGGCTGCGGGGGCTGCGGCTGCGGCTGGAAGCCCGATGGGGTCATTCGATCCCGGGGAGGTGAAATCGGTTCTGACTTAATGTTGATGTTTTGGTTGGTGTTAATGGATAAATTCGAACCCTGAGATAACTGCCCTCCAGAACTGGAAAAAGGGAAAAAAAAAAAAAAAAGACGTCAGACGGTTTGTGAGCGTCTGCACCACGGAAGGACACCACGGACCGCGCCTGGCTGAGAGGCCAGCCCGCATCCACATCCGCGTCCGCAACAGCAGCAGAACCGCCCGCACCGGCGTGGGCCACTCCCCTCACGCGGCCTGAGCGAGGCGCAGCCCCCCGGCAGGGCGAAGGCGGAGGGCGGGTTCCCGTCTCACGAACCTCGATGTGCTGTTACCCGCCGGCCCAGCCACCGCACGCCTCGGTATTTACTCAGGGGAGCCGGAAACTTAACGCTTACACAAAAACCTGGGCGCAGAAGTTCACGGCTGCTTTACTCATTCATAATTCCCCAGACTTCGAAGCAGCCGTGACGCCTGTCCCTCGGTAGGTGGCTGGGCGAGCAGCACCGGGGGAAACGAGCTGGCCAGCCGTGAAAGCGGCCGAGCTGAAACGGCTGGGATGCAGGGTTGCGACTCTGCGACACTCAGGACGAGGCAGGGCCAACCCGATGGCGGCTGCCGGGGCGGGGGCACGGGCAGGTGAGCAGGCGGAGCACCGAGGATTTTCGGGGTGCTGGAACTGCTCCTCCAATGGCAGCGATCCCTGTGCGTCTACGTTCGTCAAGAGCCCCCGACGGCAACACCAGAGTCAACCCCACAGCAGGCAAGCTCTAGGCCGCGCGGTGCCCGCACGCCCGTGCGCCCACGGACCGTATGCGTGGCACGTGCTGTGTGGCGCTGATGGGGACGTGTGACTGAGGACGGGGAATGTCCTTGCTACCCAGCTCTGGTGTGAACTTCAAACTGTTCGAAAAATCGTTCATTAAATAAACTTTTTAAATAAGTTTTAAAAAATGAACTAATGCTAAATCTATAGGCAAAACTTTGAGAAATATGACATTAGCATAATCTCACAATATCGCCCCCAAATATTTTTCAATTGGAAAGGGAAACCTAGTAACGTTATGGAGATACGGCCAACACTTAACCAAGTGACCGAGGTCACTGTCACCAGTAACGCAACACCTGACAGCATGCGCTGAGGCTACCACATGGCTTCTGCGGTTATCCTGCCTGAACTGAGTAATTTCAGTCTAATCGTGACGAAATGTCAAACAAACCAAACAAAAAGAGGCCTTTAGTGGCCCGTTCTACCCACGCCCTTGGTACGTTCGTAGCTGAAGTCCCCCAAACAGCGTCTAATGCCGTCAAGGACCAAAACGGGAGAAGGACACGGCGACGTGACGGCTCCCTCTCCCCGCCCTCGCTGTGCTCCGCTGGTCCTGTGACAGCCACAACATCCCCTCTACTGCCACAGCAACTCTAAGGATGAGCAACAGTCTCAAAAGTAGGTCACGTGCTCAGCGTGTGCCAGCTTCCCCAGACGGAGTGCCAGGCATCCCCCCCGCCTTCTGCACCCCCTTCTACCAACTGATGACTAAGCGGCCTACTTTTTTAGGATAAAACAAACTGGTCCACCACCCCGACAGCGGAATGCCATGCAGCGACTTTTAGGGCTGAGGCCTGAGGGCCTTTGTCCAGGCCGTAATTCCCAAGAGACGACCTATATAGCAGAAGGTATTGCGCACTTAGGTCAGAATTCAGGAGGCGGGGTGGCCCTGGAGACAGGCTGGGTGGCTGTGCCGACCCCGCTCCAGGGGCCGTCACGCTGGCACCGCAAACACAGTGCCGCTGCTCCCCCCTGCGGGCGACGTCCGGGGCTGCTGTCAACCCTTTCCGCTCACGTGCCCACAGCCTGCCCACAACGAGCGTGCTCTTTGTGGACGCTGCTTGGCGAGGTGCAGGGAGCGGGCTCAACCCTGGAGTCGTGTGGTCTGCACCATGCACGAGGCATCCTGCCAGCGAGGTCCAACCCCTAGGCCCTCCCGAGCCGGGGACAAAGCGAAGGGCACAGCTCATCCCCCGGCTCTGCTCATATTCACCAAGCGAAACCCACAGGGGGGCAGGTGCGCCCCAACGCCTCCGAGCTGCCTCCCACGGTGGCATCAGACACAGGGCTGGGCAAGAGGAGGCAGAAGGGGGTGCACGTGCCTCAGTACCCCCTTAGATACCGAATCTCCCCAGCACGTCCACATACGAGAAGCCCCGCTCCCCGCATCTGTCCTGG
Organism: Pteropus alecto; assembly: GCF_000325575.1. Lineage (NCBI taxonomy): Eukaryota > Metazoa > Chordata > Mammalia > Chiroptera > Pteropodidae > Pteropus > Pteropus alecto. The sequence goes on along the minus strand of NW_006443292.1, from coordinate 4,152,050 downwards.
GCACGCTCAGTCTGCCCAACACCCAAGCTGTCACCTAGAGCCATGGGAACGATGTTCCTCCCAACGCTTGTGCCACCTGAAAGTGTCACTGCAGGTCACAGAGAAGTCTAGAAAAAGGGAGAGCGCAAGCTGGGGGCGGAGCCGGGCGACGCTTCCAGTTACTCACACCAAGGAGCTGAGGGCTGCTTGTCCTAAATGGTGCTGCTGCCAGGCCGACACCTGTCCCAGGGACAGCATTCCCGGGGAGCCGAAGCCCTGCAAGGCCGACAGGTCCGCGCTGCTCAGCGAATAATCTGGAAAAGAGAGACAGACACACGGCTGATGCACCGAGAGCTTCGCAAACAGCAGCTTCGAAAGTTCCCCGGTGGAGAGAAGCCAGGCTCCTCAGCGTCACGCGCTCGGGCCTCGACCCCGCAGGAAATGTTCCTTTGGTTGCTTTAGAGGACCTAGCTATGTAGTCATTTGGAATTATTTCAATAAAATAGGTTTCAATTTTGTACTGAATGTTTATACTTCATGATTTCACAAAAAGTTGGGACACCTTTCCAGACCTTAAATAATAGAGGCCGTCACTAACGGGTGTCCCTGTGCAAGTGTCATTTTAAATACATACGCCCCTAGGACCCTCCCGAGACAAAGACTCCAGCTCACATGGACCGAGCTTGGATCTGCAAGTCCGTGCTCCTGAAGGAGCAGGGACAGGAAAGACGCCGTGCCCCTTCCCAGGGGGCACCAGGCTGAGTGACACACACGGTACATACATTACCGCTACGCAACTAACTGCAGTTGTTCAAACTACAGGGAACGTCAAACATCCTTGAGAGCAAACAAAGTATGTGCAAGTTCATGAAAAATCTTAGTGTCACCGGAGTATAATGAAGGTCATTTTATACGCATGATTCAGTCACCGTCACTTACACCAAGACTGGGGACAGTAGCTGTCATTCGCACGTGGCGTTATTTCAGTTCATTAACGCCTGTCTCTTCCATTCAGCTCTGAAGAGGGTGGCAAACACTCCTCTACTTTTAACTTTTCTTTTCTCAAGAGAGGTGTCTTCCCGGTGAATTAACATTTTTTTTAAAAAAGCAACTGAGCTGAAACAGTCGAACTGGGGCTTTTCTCCTTCTGCGTCCCCTAAGGCTGTCCGTCCGCGTCCACAGAAGTCGGGGTGGAGGGTCCAGGGACCCCTGTGAGCCCCCAGGTCTCCTGACTTCTGCTTCCAAGGTCCTTCCAGCTACCTACTTGCCAGGTCCACGTGGACGTCCCCAAACTCCTCAAGTTCAGTATGACCAAACTGACCTCATCTCTCCTCCAAACCTGCGTCTCTGTAACCCGCTTCCCATTTGCCCCGAGAATACTCGCCGGCGGCGCCTGTGGCTGCAGCGCCGACCCCGAGACAACCGGCGGACGACAGCCTTGACCTCACCCCCAAAGTCTGCCACGCAACATCCGCTTGTTATTTTCACGTCGCTCTAGTGTATCTGAAGTCTTTGGAAATAAACGACGTTCTATTTATAGCGTTCTGTTTTTAGTGGTATTTCCATTTACAAAATATAGTAATTCTTGATCACTGAAACTGTCATCCTAGAAAACGGCACGTTCCCTCGAGTGATGTTAAACGGGCGTCGGCAGCAAGCTGCACTTGTCTTCCTAACGGGGCGAGGGTTAAACACTCCTCAGCCTGGCGAACGGCACCCACAGTACGTGGCTGCCCGTGCGGCTCCCGCTCCCTTCCGCCAGCGCCGGTCAGCTCCAGCTCCTGCCTCTCCCTCCGGGCCAGGTCTCACCATCTGTGCGCCACCGCGCTAGTCCAGGCCGGTCGCCAGTGCAGGGGCCTCTTCGGGGTGTCCTCACACTCACATCTGCCCCTACGCACCGTACCCAAAGGGATCTTTAAACAACAAATGGGTCACGACACCTCACTGCTCAAAACCTTTTGATGGTTTCTCGATGCTCCCAAGATAAAGTCCCAACGTGGCCCGTAAATCTCCACTTAATGTCTCTAGTTTCAGCTCTAGCCGGCACCGCCCGTCCAGCCTGTGGACACAGCACCCCAAAGCCCCGACACTGTCCCCAGTCTGCCCGCCTGACTCCTTCAGGTCGAAGCTTAAATGCGGCCCCACCGTGGCTGTGGCACATCATCCCTAGAGCTGTCTGCCTTCCCCCCGACCAGCCCCACGTCCCACCAACCAAGCACCCGTGGACTTCCACACTGAGTGATCCCTGAGCGTTTGCTGCGTGCTCACAAACGGGGGTGAAGCTGGGAACGATCTGAGGGGTGCGGCGCTGTCGGGGCTTCCTTCCCCCGGAGCCGGGGTGCTTCTGCCCCCTTATGCCCTTCACTGCCCATGGCACGCGCTGGACTCTGAGCACGTGCAGGAAGGCGGATGATACTAAAGACAGACAGACCATGGGTGCGCGTTTAAAAACGCGGAGATAGCATGTTAGAGATCATGTGGTCACATGGAACAGGACAGGAGCCCCGAGAGGGAGCAAAGACTCAGGGAGGAGGAGGAATGAGACCGCGGCTAAGCGGCTGATGGTTTGGAGACACTGACTCCATTTCCAAGTTTTGGTAACTCCTTCTGGAGTTTTAAAAAACGAACGTTCTACTCCTATTTCTAAAAACAAGTGCCGTGGGACCCCCCGTCAAGATGGCCGGTAGGTACCGCCACACGCGCCGCCTCTCACGGCCACATCGAGATTACGACTAAACTACAGAACGCCCATCACTGAGAACCGCCTGTGACCATGGTGATAAAGAAGTAGCCACGCTGAGACTGGTAGGAGGGGTGGAGTCGCAAAATGGGCTTGTGCCACACCGTGTGGCGGATAAAAACTGGAAGTGATACCTTGGCTGTGGTGGCCCCCCCAGAGGAGCGAGGGGCCCCGGCCCAGGCACCAGTGCCAAAAGGAGAAGTCCGCATAACATCTGGCTGTGAAAAGCAGCAGAGAGTCCCTCGGCGAGACTCGGGAGGGCTGCTGCAGGCCCCCCGACATCCTCTTAAAGGGCCCATGCAGACTCCCGCTCACCTGCTCCAAGCCCCAGAGCAGGGTAAGCCACTTGAAAAGCAGCAGGGACATACGGGGAGGAAGTGAACTGACCAGCTTCAGGACGAAGGCTAGAGGGACGGTGCTCAGGGCAGCTCTCTCCAAGGCCAGAAGTGCTGGCAGTCCCCACTGTCCCTTGCTTCAGCCACACCCCCACCCAGCCAGCAGACACCGAATCCTTAACCAGCTAACGCCATTCGCCGAGCCCTGCTGATTCCCTGCGGCCCAGCCCGAGCCTCTGTCAGGAGCTTTCCCACACAGCGGCCTGCCTCGCCTCACACAGCAGACTTTCTTAAAACGTCTCAAAGGTCCACAAACCCCAAGCACGCAGCAGCGGGCCGTGGCGTGCCCCGCACCTCCTGCCAAGTGGCCCCAAGTCTGGCACCAGTGGCAGCCGGCCTCGGTTTGCGGCAGCCTCTCCCAGGCACCTCCAGGCCCAGTGCAGGCAGCGACCATCTGCAGTCCACGTTGTGGCTCCTACCGAGTGGCCCCGGTGGCCTTGGCCTGCACCAGAGCCCCTCCCCTCCCAAGCGGCCCCAGAACCCACGCAGGCAGTGGCCAGCTTCACACCACAGCAGAGCACCGTCCAACCACTGCCGTACATGACACACCCAAAGGGCAGACTGGGCAGCACCGGAGCCCCGCGAAAGTGAATCCTGCTCCTTGGGGTCATCCCTGCATGACAGCAAGTCCACTGTGGTCACAGCCTGTCCCCGCATCAGTCAGCCTGAGAGTCGATCCCTCCCAGTGACGAGCCAACAGCAATTAAAGCTCGATGACAAGAGGGTGCACAGAAACCACACAAGGGGACACCCCTTGAGCACCCAGCTCAGGTGACCAGAGAGACTGTGCCACTGCATCCCACAGGACATCTACCACATAAGGCCATCTTGCCAAGACTGGGAGACTTAGGCCTCCCTAACACATAGAAATAAACGGAGGCAGCCAAAATGACACACGCATGTCCCAAATGAAAGAACAGGACAACACTTCAGAAAGATCGAAATGAAATGGAGATGAGCGATCTACCAGATGCTGAGTTCAAAGCACTAGTTAACAGGATGCTTAATGAACTTAGGGGAAGAAAAGATAAACTCTGAACTTCAACAGAGACGGAAAGCATTAAAAAAAGTCAGAAATGAAGACTACAATAAATGAAAAGAATACACTAGAAGGAATCAGACAGCAGAGTACATGAAGCAGAGAGCACTAAATCAGTGATCTGGAAGACGAGGTAGCAGAAAACACCCAATCAGAACAAAAAGAAATTTTAAAAAATGAGGACTCTTTGAAGGGACAGCATATCAACATTTGCATCATAGGGGATAAAACCAGCTGCTGATTGACAAAGTCAGAAGAAGAGTGGACTTGAAAACCTATGTGAAGAAATAATGACGGAAAACTTCCCTGACCTGGTGAAGGAAATAGATACACAAGTCCAGGAAGCGCAGAATCCCAAACACGATGAACCCAAAGAGGCCCACATCAAGATGCACCATAATTAAAATGCCAAAGGTTAAAGACCAAGAATCTTAAAAGTAGCAAGGGAAAAGCAGGGAGCCCCCGAAGGCTGTCAGCTGATTTCTCGACAGCTTTGCCAGACAGAAGAGAGTGGCGTGAAATACTCGAAATGATGAACGGCAAGGACCTGCCACCACGACGACTCTACCCAGCAAGGGCATCATTTAGAATCGAAGGGCAGATAACGAGCTTCCCAGACAAGAAAAAGCTAAAGGAGTTCACCACCACCAGAACAGCGTCACAAAGAATCTTAAAGAGACCTCTTTAAGAAGAAGAGACCAGAAATAACACAGGAAAGAAAAAAATTCTCACAGACCAAAGGCAAACACTTAAAAGCAGTGGATCAACCAACTATAAAGCTAGTATACAGGTTAAAAGGCAAAAGTTAGCAGGATCGTGTGTAACTACAGCAACAGAGATGCACACAGAAAAGCAGTAAAAAGTAATGACAGAAACATAAACGTAGAGCGGGTGAGAAAAAATCGTAGTGATTTTAGAATGTGTCCGAACTTAAGTGACCATCAACTTAAAAGAGACTGGTCTGAACGTAGCTTGGTACGTAGGAAGCACACAGGGTAACCGCAAACCAAAGATCTATGAGAGACATACAAGAAATAACGAGAAAGGAATCCAAACACGACACTACAGCAAGTCATCAACATTCAAAGCAATCCTAAGAACAAAGCTGGAGGTATCACGCTACCCGAGAGCAAACTATACAACAAGGCTACAGTCATCAAAACAGCACGATATTGGCATAAAAACAGACACATAGGTCAATGGACCAGAATAGAGAGCCCAGAAATAAGCCCACGCCTGTAAGGTCAATTAATCTATGACAGAGGAAAGAATATACAATCCCCTGGAGGAGATTATGCTGAGTGAAATGTCAGACAGAAAAAGACAAAGACCATATGACTTCGCTTATGTGTGGAATCTAAGAACAAACGAACAAACAGAACAAATGCGGAGACGCACTGCTTCCCGCCTTCGTCCCTGCGGCCCTGGGGGCTCAGCTCGCCTGGCGAGCGGAACTGCCCACTGGGCTAAAAGCAGCCCCCACCCACTCCAGCGTTCTCGAACTTCCCTGACGTACCCCGAAAGCGGGTATCTAAGAGGAAGCATCTAGACACACATAACTGAGTGCAAAGCTCCTCTCGGACGTGAGTGACTGGCTCTGAGAAACAAGGAAGGTCCTGGCTTTGTCCCTCTGGCGCCAACAACAGAAGCCAAGCGGGCAGCCACACGGAGGGACGTGCCCCACACAACACGACACGACACGACACGCGCCACACGAGTCCCGGGGCGCGAGGGGCTCAGCCTCTGCGAAGCAGGCTGACGCGGCAGGAAGAGGGAGAGGGGACAGCACAGGCCGAGCACACGCTCCCTGGCGTGACGCACACCGCGCCCCTGCAAACGGCTACCTGTTCCCTTGCTGGGAGATCCTCCTGCAAGTGATGTGTTCTGTCATTTTCTCAAGGCTAGTATGTGTTTTTTAACATGTCCAAATGTGAATCTAAGAACTAGAAATACTTTCAATAAATATACCTTTTTAAAGAAAAAATCACAAAAGCACGTTAGTCACAAAAGAGAACGGCCACGGGGCGACAGCGAGCTCACCAGTGTTGTAGGCGGTCGGCATCGCCGAGTACACCAGCCCCTGCGGAGGCAGGCTCGGGGTCGTCACGGACACCACCGGGGTAGCGAGAGGTTGAGTGGCTTGGGAACTGCTTATCCTTTGGGTATTCTGCGAGAGAGGACAAAAGTGTTATCGTGTATTTATGTTCAGACTTCATGTTCTAAAAATAACATTCAATTTAAAAGTGACATTTTTCACAGTTTTATGATGTGAATGTCATTACTTCCTGAAGCAGCGATGATGTGAAAACCTTCAAAATACTAATGGGAATCACTAAATATTTAATTCTAAGGGACAATTTTACACAAATTAGTCATTTTCCCCTGTCTTATTCATTCGGAATTTACTGCTGTCAGAGACATACCCTTAACACAGAAACTCATTCTGAGTAACCACACTTGTATGCATTCGCATAAATGAGGACTTAAGGCGACCCGAAATAAAGTGTGTGTAGGTTTTAAAGACCTGAGGACAGCAGAGGCCATGAGTAGATGGAGACGTAAGTCCCTGAGAGTAGGGATTAAAGCTGCTTGTACTTCAGCGCTTACACGTTAGGTGGCTTTACGCCGTGGCTCACTGAAGCGCAGCCTGTACCTGCGTCCCCTCCCCGTGAGCCTGCAGCTGATTTTACACACATGAAGTCACGTATATTTGATCACGACTGCTTTAGAGCAGTTTACGGTTCACAGCAAAACTCAGCGGTGGTCCAGCGATCTCCCGCCCACGATGCACAGCCTGATGGTCAACATCGCCCACCAGCTGACGGATTTGAGCGCAGGTTCAGGTATGCATCGCTCCACAGCTCCCGACTCTCCCGAACGGACAGGCCTGGCAGAGTGTGCTGGCGGACGTGCTGTGGACGGGGCTGTGCACGAGCATTCACTGCCTGCTGACCGACCCCGCCACACGGCACCCTGCCTACACTGGGAACGAGGGCTAAAACCAGCTGCTGAGCGACCAAGTCAGTTCGGGACGGTCACCGTCCTCTCTGGGAGCAGTCTGTCACCAGGCTGGCTGGAAGACACTGACCAAAACCAAGGGTCAGAGGAACAGACAGACTCCACGTTCCTTCCATGTGGCGAGTGCACAGGGAGGCCAAAGCATACCTCCAGGGGTATTGTTTCTAAATGAAGAAGTGACAGCCCGATAACTGACATCTGGGGACAGAGGGATCTAAGCCACATCAATAAAAGTATAATTCAGATGATAAAGAATCAGAATGTGACTCGGTTTTCTCCATCGCCATTTTCAAAGGGTAATCAGTGAAGGGCCACACAAATGCGAGCGAGCGCCCTTACTGTCATTACGAACCCTCTGGCCCAAGATTTCCACATAATTGGTGAAAAAGAGAGAAACACGCTCATTCCCCTGAGCTGTCGCGAAGTTGTTCGAAAACCGCAAGGTTTCTATGGGAATCTCTGTGGCCCGGCTCTCGAGAGTCCTCAGTGCAGGCTCCAGGGACCTGTCCTCCCTCACTTTGGGTCAGAGCCATCCACGGTTATATTCTAGAGCTCAAACCGATTTGAAAAACTTTCTCAATGCTAAGAGATTGTGTTTGGCACTGTTTTACAAGAGTAAGTGACTTCTGAAACCATTAGAGGGCGACATATAGCTAGATAATTTACAAGGACGCATTCGTGACAAGTTCTTAAGGGTAAACAGTGAGGTCTAATCCAAGATGAATTATTCTATCTCAACTATAAACTTCCATTTGGTAATCGTTACTGTATCATTAAGTAAAGTGTTTTCCCCGAAAGATTCTAAATCTGCACATGATGTAATCCAGCACCACGGTGACAGCTGACGAGTATGATTTAACCAATACAAAACCACATGCAAAACCACGAATGATCACAAAATCAAGAACGATCTCTTAGGGACAGAGCACAGAACTCATTTGAAAAAAAAAAAAAAAAACTGTGCAAAACACACCAGCATGCATATAAGTATAATGATAAAATGTAAATAAAACCCAAGATGCCTTCCCCCCATGCTTTCATGCAGTCTGCACCCCTCTTCCATGCTAAAAACTACACTTTTTCAAGTTTTTATCCCCTTTAAAAATCATCTAATGAGCAGGTGAAGTCAGACGATCGCTTCTGTGGGCTTCGGGTTTTAGTTCCCAAAGAAGAAATAGATCAACTCAAAGCTATTTTTAGTCAAACTTATGTGCCAGAAGAAAAGCAAACAGAAATCATTTGTTTTGGGAAAAAGGTTAATAGCTGCTTTTAAGAATGAAATCTCTTCTGATAGGAAAAAAGTAAGTTTGTGTATATTTCATTACAGACGCTCCTTTCAGTAAACAGGAAAACCCTTTGGGGTTCAGACCGTCTCATGCAGGATGAAATAATTCCAACTCTGTGAAAAGGTGACCTCACCAAAAATGATGTCATCTTTTTGAAAGAAAGAGAAATAACACAAGACCATGTGTTACAATCTGAGGAACTTTGAAGGTGAGGTCATTTTCTAAAAATACATTCATAATCTGGGGAACTATATAAGGTATTTTGTATCTTTCCTGTAAAAAATATCTTTCGTGAGTGGTCTGTGATCATGGACAGCTATTGTTTTAAAAGGCTCCAACAAATAAAAATGGGTCAAGATATACACTGAGAAGTAGAAAAACGAGATGCCGTATTCCCAGCGACTGGTTTAGTTACTCAGTGCACTTGGACAGTGTTTAGTAACAAAAGCCTGCGTAACGACGGGAACGCTGGTTAGATAAAAACACTCAGAGTCAGTACTTTCAACATCTTTTTCAACTCCCTTCAAGCAGAGACCCGCACTCACCAACTCCAATTCCTCTTCCTCCGACTGCACTCAGCACAAGAGAAGGATGAGAGAGTTACTGAGAGGCTGCTACTCGAAAACGAAGTGTTTCTTTAGAAAAACATGTTATTTGGACACTAGCAATTGCTGTAAACTCTAAAGAGATAATTATATACGCAACAAATACAAATATAAGTTATTTATTGCCTCTGTACTTGTAGTGGATTTTAGAAGACTGGGAAGGTTCTTTGAAATGTCCTGGGGCCGGGATTTAGAGACCCCCACTTGGCCTGCTCTTCGGCTGGCCGCACCTCCACACAGCCATGCGACCGCGACAGTGTTTAAAAGGGGCTCCGAATCAGCACAGCAGTTTCTATCCGGAAGCTTGAGAACGCTACCTCTGTACTTACACCTTACCCCTTCCATCCCGACCCCACCCGGTCACACGTGTCCACGTATCTACCAGATTCTGTGCTCCTTGGCGGACAGAAATTATTTTGTTATTTCCCACAGCAGCTAGCACAGTATTACAAAACGCCAAGACCTCGTTTGGTAATGAGTATAATCGTTTGAAATAACACGGATCTACCTAGGCTTATCCCCTGCAAATATAATCTTCATACGAATAAAATAATTTCAATGGAGAAAAGCCACATATATAAAGAAAATGAGACTGGGGGAGACGTGACCTGATGACCATGTATAGAAAAGAGACAAATGGAATCTATTTACCCCTTTTCTTTTAAACATCTAGAAACTATTAATATGCTAGGATAATCTTCTAACTAGTTTCTTCTTATTTTATTTGAACCTGCCAAGGTGCTTTGTCAATCTGTGAAAGGCGTCTTCATAAGCATCACAGTCATAGGAAGCCCCAACCTGAAAGCAGGTTTATCTGCAAACAAATGGTGTAACACAGAGGAAAGCTGGTTATTCACTCAGAGCAATCACTTGCCCTGGAGCTGCTACTTCGGACGTGGGTGAGATGCTCTTCTGTGTTCCGTTAGACTCTACCCACCTCCACCCACCAGACACACGCCACAATGCCACGTGTGCGTGCGTGTGGTTTTCCCTGTAACCTGCAGGATAAGGGTGTAAGTAGTTCGTATGGTCACTTCTGAGTATTCCGTGGAGATGCTTCGTGATCTCGTCTAAAAAAAGATGAGATAATCTTGACGAGTTGCTAAATGCCTAAAGGTAGTTTGTCAAACTTTGCCATTTTCGAATAATTCTTATGAACACATTTCTGTGCCTTAAATGAAACTGTCTGTCGTTTTTATTTCTGAAAGACAGTGGCAGGCATTTACGTCCAGTTCCTCAAAGGCAATAAGCCAAGTGACTATTCTAAATGCGACTTTTTCTCAGCAACTTGTTTTTGGCTATTTCTGTTATATATGTGTGTATTTTTAACCTTGTATTGAGATAATTTTAGACTAGGAGAGCAGTCGCAAAGAGAGCAAACTGTCACACACCTCTCGCAGCTTCCCACAATGTTAACGACCCAAAGAAACACGACACAGGGGTCACAGTGAGAAAACACACCACAGCGGTAACTGAAGTGAAAGACGTCGCTTGTTTTTCGCCAGCCTTTCACCAACGCCTGATCCAGGATCAGCCTCGCACCCCAAGTGCCTTTAGTCGTCATGTGTCCTCAGCGTCCTCTGGTCAGTGGCGGTTCCCTTGGTCTTCCCTTGCTTTTCATGACCTTGGCAACGTCTGAAGACTACCAGTCAGACATCTCCTGGAACGTCCCTCAGTCAGGTGTCTGATAGTTTGAGAGAGCACGGATTTTGGGGGAATACCACAGAGGTGATGTGACTTTCTTATTAGCACGTTGTATCCACTGCCAGTGATGTTAACCTTGACCTTCTGGCTAAGGTCATGTCTTCGGGATTCTCCACTATGACATCACTAGCTTCCCCTTTGCCATCGACAGTTACTTAGGGGAAGACGTTTTTAAGATTATGCAAATATCCTATGTATCCTTCAACTTTGGCTCACGAGTTTTAGCATTCATCTGTTGATCTTGCCTGCAAAAATTATCTCTGTACTGTGGTATAATGGTGATTTACTATCTCTCATTCTTTCTACACATATTAATTAGAATTCTTCTCTAAGAAAGAGTTGTCCCTTCTCCCTTCAGTCAATTTACTTATATCATCAACGGACTCTATTTTTTCATTCCTTGGGTGATAATACAACACTACTGTTATTTATTTTGCTACTTAAATCGTTCTTTCGGCCACTGCTCTATTGAAAGGTGGGTTCCTACATAACCTTCTGGGGTGCACTCAGGCCTTCAGCAGACAGAGCTATGAAACGGATGATGCACACTAATGTGAAAGCGAGTGTGTGTAACAAATTTATCATCTTGAGGACAGTGATTTGATACCATTATTTTGGTCTCTATCCTCACAATATCAGTGAAAACATTTTGCAGTTATTTAGACCAGCTCCATCTTGGGTTCCCCTGGAACGCTTCTTTTTCAATTTCTATACCACATACAGTAATCACTCTTCGTACTGTGCAGTTGTGTGGGCTTTAACAGAACCACAGACTCCCGTATCCAGCAACACAGTGTCACGGGACATGACAGTTCCGTCACCTCGAAACCCCTTCACGCTGCCACTTGTACTGGACTCCCCGCTCCGAGCAGCCGCTGGTCTGTCGCGTATTTTCCAGAATGAAATACAAGCGGAATGGCGTGCTATGCAGTCTTCTGGATGGGGCTTCTTAGCAAAGGTCACTTAAGGTCCACCCGTACCGTAGTGAATAGTTCCTCCCTTACCGCCGAGCGGCCATCCTTTGCACGGATGAGCTACAGCGCGTTATCGCTCATCTGTTGGAAGGACATCCAGGCTGTTTTCGGGTTTGGTGATTATGGAAAACGCAGGTTTTGGTATAAGCATAGTTTTCAATTCACTGGGGTAAATAGGAGAGGGATCATTGGGTTGTATGACAAGTATTATTTACCTTTATAAGAAGGTGCCAGACTGTTTTCAAAGTAGTGGTACCATTTTGTGTTCCAAGCAGGAACATTTGAGTTTTTACTGGCTCTGCATCCTCGCCAAAATTCGGCATTTTTAGTTTTTGTTTTTCTAATTTTAGTCATTCCAATAGGTGTATAGCTGTATCGTTCTGGATACAGTTCCTTTGTTGGACAGGTGAATTGCAAATATCTCCTCCTAATTTGTAAGTTATCTTTATTTTCTGAATTGGGCCTTTCACGGAGTAAAACTTAAATTTTGACAGATACCAAATATCCAATATATCCATTTTTTCTTTATAGATCATGCTTTTGGTGCTGTATTGTTTTCTCCTAGAAGTTTCACGGTTTGATGTTTTACATTTAGGTCTGATACACTTTGAGTTAATTTTTGAATAAGGTGTGAGCTACACATTGAGGTTCTGTCTTATATATGGAGACTGGATTATTCCAAACCAATAGTTGTACTGACTAGCCTTTCTCCACGGAATTGCTTTAGTATCTTTGTCAAAAACCAGCTGAATGTATCTGTGCAGGTCCATTTTCTGGGCTCTCCATTTTGTCCACTGACATATGTACCCATTCTTGATTACTGTGGCTTTATAAGTCTTGAAACCAGGTAGTCTTCCTATTTCGTTCTTTTCCAGAAGTGTTTTGGTTATTGCATTTTCTTTGCCTTTCCATGTATGTTTTAGAATTGGCTTGTTGATATTTATAAAAGCTTGTGGCAATTTGGATTGGGATTATGTTTAATCTGTAGATCAATTTAGGAATAAGTGACATCTTGACAATATTGAGTCTTTAAATCCTTTAACGTGTTATGTATCTTTTCATTCAGGTCTTTGATTTCTTTCGACAGAGTTTTGTGGTTTTTAAAATGCACATATTTTGTTAGCTTTGCACCTAGTCATTCTTTTTCTTCCTTTTATTTTTTGGTGCTATTCGAATAGTATTTTTAAATTTTATATTCCCTTTGTTCATTGCTAATATAAGAAAAAAATCGACTTTTGTTAAAATCGCTGACTGGTCCCAGGAGTTTTTGTTTGTTTTGCAGTCTTTATGTTATTCTAAATAGATAATTATGTTTTCTGTGAAGAGACATGGTCTAATTTCTTTCTTACCAATAATCTGTATGCATTTTTTCCCTGCCTGCCTGTTCTGGCGAGGACGTCTAGTACAATGTTACACATGAGTGGTGAGAACAAACATGATCACCTAGTTCCTAGTATCAGTAAAAGATTGAATGTTTTCCTCTTACTGTTTTAGTTGTGGGATTTTTTAGATGTTCTTTCTTTATTAAAGAAGTTCTCTGCATGTCCTAGTTTGCTGAGAGGTTTGTTTTTTTTTTTTAATCACGAATAAATGCTGAATTCTGTTAACATGGTGAATGATACTGATGACTATTCAAATTTGGAATCGGTCTTGCATTCCTGGGCTGAAACCCACTTAATCTCATTATCCTTTTATACACTGATGAATTTATTTACTAATATTTTGTGGAGGATTTTGTCTAGAGTTCATGAGGGCTATAGCTGGCTTGAAATTTCTTGTGATGCCTTATTCTGGTTTTGTGTTAGGGTGATGCTGTCTTAATACAGTAAGCCAAGAGGTATTCCGTCCTCATCTGTTCTTCTGAAAGAGACGATGCAGAGTTGGTGTTATTACTTCTCAAATGTTTGGTAAAATTTGCCAGTGAAACCATCAGGGTCTTGAGTCTTCTTTTTTGAAAGATTTTTAAACTAAGAATTCAATTTCTTTAAATAGACAGTTTACTATTCCGGTTAATTATTTCTTCAGTGAGTTCGGTGATTCTTTGGTAGTCTGTTCTTTCAAGGAATTGGCCCATATCATCTAAGCTATCAAATCCACTGAAATAGAGTTGTCTGTAGTCTTCCCTTGCCACTTTTTAGTCTTTAGGGTTATATAACCTCGTTCATTCTTGACACTGATGGCCCGTGTCTTCTCTTTTTCTCCGGTCAGCCTGGCTAGAAGATTAACAATTTTATCGATCTCTTCAAAGAACATGCTTTTGGTTTGCTTTTGTCTACTGTTTTCCAGTTCTAAATTTCATTCATTTCTGCTCTTTATTTTTTCTTTTCTTCCAGCTGCTTTGGGTTAAGTTAGCTCTTTTTTCTCGAGTTTCTTAAGGTGAAAGCTTATTGATTTGGGACGTTTCTCTTTCCTAATATAAATATTGATTTGGGACGTTTCTCTTTCCTAATATAAATATTAGGAAAATATTTGATTACCTGTATGACTGGAATAACATCTCCAACCTTGCTAGCTATATTCTATCTGTTCCATCTATTTTTCTTTTTCCATTTCTTGGACTATTGGAGCACTTTTATAATTTCAGTTTCTCTCTTCTATTGACTTATTATTTATACGTCTTACATTTTTTTCTGTAGTTGCACTACGGCTTACAATATATATCCTTAATTAGAGTTCACCTTCAAATATATATCACGTCATACATAGAATAAGGATCTACAATAGCCTATTTCCAATCCCTCCATTATTTGCTGTCATACATTTTTACACGCGCTATAAACACAAAATTCATGGCCACCATTTCTGTCTTAGAAAGTCAGCTATCTTTCACAATTAAAAGAGAGGAAATGCCCAGATCTTGGTTTCAAATACCAGCCTCCAATAAAAGGAACCAGGGTTCTTTGGAGAAATGCCAGATTCTAGGACTGGACAGTTTTGTAGTAACCCCACCCCCACCCACCAAAAAACACAAGGATGACGGATTCTGAAAGGTGCACAGGAACCAAATGAACAGTCCTCAGAAGCTAAAGCTGGAACAATCTGAGCAACGGAATAAAACAGCATCAGCAGAATTATAAATTAACGGAATTTAGTAGTATTGTAACCTAAAGTGCAAAATAAACGTCCATGAGTCCATACTAGCATACGTGAATGACCAAACAAGTAAGACAGAACAGATAAGTCACCTATACAGAAGAACTCCACATAAACACTGCATGAAGATACTCCGCCCTTCAGCAGGTGGGAGCATAACCCCCGTTCCACAGGTACGGGCCTCATATACTGACTTCCTTCCAAAGGAGACTATCAAAAGGGGGGAAAAAGAGTAACTTTACAGTGGAGAAGCCCATGAAAACGACACGTGCAAGATGACCACGGTTAACATCAACAGCAACGGTCATGCTGATAGCACGCACCCTTTTTCCGAAGTGATGAAAGTGGCACCTTCAGTTCTGTGGCTGCCCCTGTCAAGTCAGTACCCTCAATTTAATCATAGGAAAAACATCAGTTCAATCCTAACTGAGGAATATCTACAAAATACTGGCTGACCAGTACTCCTCAAAACTGTCATGGTCATTAAAGCAAGGAAAGCCTTACAAACTGTCACAGCCAAGGAGCCTAAAGGAGACATGACCACTAAATGTGATGTGTCTCCTGGACTGGAACAGAAAAAGAGGTGAAGTTGAACACTGAGGATATCTGAATACATTACGGACTTTAGTTATTACTAATATATCGAGACTGACTCATTAGCTGTAACAAATGAACCATACTATTGTAAGATGTTAACAGGAGAAACTAGGTATGGAACCTATAGGAACGTTCTGTACTATCTTTGCAATCTTTAAATAAATTTAAAATTGTTCTCAATTAAGTTTATAAAACATGGGGGGAATTAATTTTATTTTGTCTTCACTTATTTCATTTCCATTGTTCGTTCGTTCTTTTGTATAGATACAAATTTTTGCTGGTATCATGTTTCACGTGCCAAAGGACTTCCCTTAACGTTTCTCAAAGAGCATATCTGCTGGCAATAAATTCCCACAAGTTTTGTTTGAGAAAAGTGCTTTTGTTTCTCTTTCATTTTTTGAAATGAAATTTTGCTAAGTACAGCATTCTAGATCGAGGGTTTTGTGTGTTTTTTTAATTTCGGCACTTTATGTTACTCCGTCGTTTGGTAGCTCGCCGTTTCCGAGGAGAAGGATGGTGTGAGTTCTTTTCTCTGTTCCTCTGCATGTTCTTCTCTTTTCTCTGGCCGCCTTTACAGTTCTTCCTCTGTCTTCTGCTTTTAGCAGTCGGGGCGGAGGGAGGAGAGAGAGAGAGAGAGTGTGTGTTGTTGGCAGTATTTACCCTCCTTGGCGGTGTTGGTCATTGTTTCTTCAGTGTTTCTCTGGTCTCTCTCTCCTCCTTTGGATTCCAACTCCACATGTTAAACCATTTGCTAGCGTCCCACAGCGCGTGGGGCTCTGTTCTGGTCAGTTCTGTGTTCGTCACTTTTCTTCTTGTCCTCCGGTT
The DNA here is from genome assembly GCF_000325575.1 of Pteropus alecto. NCBI lineage: Eukaryota > Metazoa > Chordata > Mammalia > Chiroptera > Pteropodidae > Pteropus > Pteropus alecto. The sequence goes on along the minus strand of NW_006443292.1, from coordinate 4,135,795 downwards.
GGGCAATTCCCACTAACCCACAGACACACGGGTCCGTCCTCTGCGAGGCCTTCGGTGCAGGGCTTTGAGCTTGGCTGCTGCCAGTTGCTCTCGGTGTACCCGCCGCGGCCCTGGAATTCCTGAGGGAAGCGGGGAGCTGGCTTTGCGTGTTGCTCCCGCAGTGACTGCTCTTCAGGCTGCGGCCTTCTCAGTCACCCTGTCGCGCCCCCGGCATGGTTCCCGCTCCTCCGCCCCGGGCTGAGACACTTTTCCTTTTCCACTCCGCAGATACACTGGGGTCTCACCAGCGTCCTAAGGGTGACAGTTTTGCTGTCCGTCTCCTCCCAGACTAAGACACGTGTCCCACGAGTGCGAAGGGAGAAGGCTGCAGGCACCACGCCCTGGCCGGCGCGGCGGCTGCTCTCCCTCCTCCAGCTGTGTCACACGGGAGGCTTCCGCAGGACATTCCCAGCCTCTTCCGTGGGTGCGCCCGGTGAGGTTCACAGAAGAACCTGCCAGAGAACTCAGACGGCCCCTGCAGCAGCCTCAGGGCTGTGCACGGTCCTGCCAGTGAACACTTGGCCGCCAGGATCCACCGGTGACCCCAGCTAACTCTTACGACCCATGCCTCGCCCAGGTCAGTCGGTGCTCCAGCGCCCTTCCCCTGCAGCCTGCCTCCCCAGAGCCTGGCCAGTCAGCTGCCCTGAAATCTCAACACTACCGTGTGTTCAGGGAAAACTGTGAACTTGTTTGTCCAACTTTTTTTCATGACACGGCTGGGAGTGACACCGTTTCCAGCTTTCAACATCTCCAAAGGAAAAAGTACTACTTTGTTTTCTGACCTAAAGAATTTTGGTCCCGACTCTCCTTTGTTCTATCTTGGACGGCCAAGTTATGCAAATGTAGACTTGTCACCTAAAGCCTGAGAACACAGGCCGTCTGAGCACTTCCACTAAGCAAGAAAACCAAACGGCCAGTCCACACCGTAGGAAGAACATCGGGCACGTCGCGTCACGTGTTTGGTAATCAAACTGCTGCTAAACTAAGAATGGCTTTAAAATCTGCATGTATATTCTAATTTTTTTCTATGAGAGGCTAAGGGGAAATAAACAATACTCTGCTTTATAAACACAGGATTCAAAATAAACGAGGCTGGAACTATACACACGTTGTCAAGGGCCGGGCTGGGAAGACCTGCATCCTTTAGAGTTAAATGGAAAGATTATTTGAGAATAAACAAAAAATTCTATTTGGAGAATAACTCATTCAAGCTTTTATGCATTCTTCCCTATTCTACAATATTTCTCTTTGATATGTAGAATTTCCTGACAAATAATTTAGTGTTTCTCTCACAGAAAAGCACTTGCGAAAATTACTGGAAGTATGCAGAGTACAGAGAAAAGATACTTAAATCAGGTGTCAATGACCAGTTTAGGGATAAGATCTCTAAGTAAAGATGCCAGTCTGTTAAAATTAAAATTAAGCATAACTACCTCTCCACATTTCATTTTAAATAACCATTAAGCAGATTTCCTGTTTCTCCATAATCTGATTTCTGTGTATTTAAAATACACTTGTTTCTTCGAATGCCGATTTCAAATAGAATACCCATCAGGAAACCGTCTAGGGTCTAAGGAAGTACAGCACATCTCCAAGGAAAACAGACCGTGCATGAAGCTGCAGAAGGGCGGAACGTACCAGCGGGGGCATCATGCCCTTGCTGGAAGGAGGGATGACGACACGAAGATCTGGTTTTCGACTGTTCATGGCCAGACCGCTCCCCGCCGGGGGAGGAGGGGACTTCGTGGGCATCACTTTGCCTAGACTATTTGCACCAGTGGTTCCGATCAAATTTGGAGAAGCTCTTGAGTTTACGAATCCGTTCCCTGGAAAAAAAAAAAGTATCACTCAATAACATGGAAAAAGTCATTACAATGCCTTGGTATGAACATGAAGCAAGTTTTTCCCAGTTTCAGTTTCACATGAATTTTATGACAAAACTCGTCGGTAGCTAACCAGGTATCTTTGAATATTTTTCTTAAAAGCCAAGAAAGTAAACCCAAGTCTGAAATACATATATAAAGGTTAAGTCTAAATGCCACTTGTTTCCAGCCTTATTACACAGACCTCCTGAGACACTAATTAAAATACAAGACATAATTCTAACAGGGCATCTCCTGGGACCGAGAAAATGGAGGTATTGTAAGAAAATACTGAGGCCGACCTATCTCCTCACTCCGATTCTGGGCACTGACGTCGGCGGGTCCCGGGGCAGTTCCTGAGCTGCAGCTTATGCAGACTCAGCCCCGGCTCTCGCCCAGGGCTTCTCCTCGCTCTGCCTCGGCCCGCTCTGTTCCTTCAACTGTTATTAAGGTCTTCATTAAATAGCTGTGCTTTATCTGACTTTAACCCCCTTATTTCCGCTTTACGACTTTCCCTAACAGAAGCGTCTCGCAGAGGACACAAGCAAACAGGTACATTGTGGCACGTTCCATACACAGCACTTTGGGAACCAGCTGAGATCCATTATCCTTGTCATTCTCGCCCTAGCCGTGTGGTCTGGATGGGGCTCGCCCCGCTTCAGTCAGTCACTCCTGCCCCCAGACTGGCTCATGACAGGCATGTGACTCGCTCACCACAGGGATGGGATCCGGGAGCATCCCATCAGAACCAGGGTGAAGACGCTGTTACGTGCCGGTAAGGGAGGCTCACACATTTCTCCAAATGGGACCGAGGAAGCATCTTATTCTCAAGCAATTCTGAGACTCAGAAGACCCGCCAGCATGAGGGAAGGGCGGCTGTGGGCGGGCAAGGCGGGAGCACCGCCTCCCACACCTGCAGCTCACCCCAGTCTCTTCAGTTACACGTAGTCAGGAAACACCCTGCACGAGTTAAGCCTAATCCGGACGGTTTTCTTTGTTAGTTGCGACTGACAATATCCTAGCAGAGACAGTTACTATTCACCAGCTCACAGTTCAGTGGTGGGGACAATGCCACAAATTCTTGAAAAGCCAGGTAACAAGTATACAGGACCATAAAACGGTCATTTACAAAGCAGAGGCTACTACACCATTTCACTTTCTAAGTAAATCACCAACAGAGCAGGGAAGGATAGAAAACAAAGTTAACTATAGATTTTTTAGATACTTTGTGAAAACTTAATTACTAAATCCAACATAGGGTTAACAGCCCATAAAGAAATATAGCATAGGTCATTCTACTGTTCCATATTTTTTAAACTGTCAGCTTTAAAATAAAAATATAAAGAAACTAAGTTAATCATGTGTTTGGTATACTTTTAGCAACAGAGATTGTTATTCTATTTTGAATAGTCCCTGATCCCTGTCAACTCTACTATAGTACATAAATGTTAATTTAAGAGCATTAGATAAAAGAATAAACTTATTGGCCCAAGAATTTCATTCCTAGTGTTTATTACGAAACTGACCAAGAACAAAATATTCAGAGTAGTGAACTGGGAGTCCCTGGAGGGCTGAACAGTTCCCTCAAATTCCCAGGGTGGGACTACGTGTTCGCACAGTAGTGGCGACCATCCAAAACCAGACAGTAACACAGACCGACCTGTACGATGTGGAAATAAACTTTTAAACGTCTATTATGTGCAGAGTACTCGCAGAGGAGGGGGCCTCGGAAGGGAGCAAAAAACCCCACGCTGTCTTCAAGCTGCTGTTCATTTAGTTAGCGAGATCGGACGCACCGCACAGAGGCGTGAATGTGCCCCAACCGCCCTCGCACACGGAGAGCACCGCGACGAGGGGTGACCACGCACGACTTACGAGCGACAGGAAGTGAAGCACAGATGCGGGTACGGGGCCTAACGGGGACGACTTCGTGGGACTGACAACTGGCTGAGCAGTCTGAAGGACAAGAGCTGACAGAGGCAGGCGCTCCGGACAAACAAGAAAGGAACAGATAAGCAGAGTCCGGGGCTCCAGAGGCCACCGAAAAGCAGAAGCAGCTGTTCCTTGCCCTCCTGTACAAAGCCCAAAAGACAACTTTGGAATCCACCAAAAACAGACACATCTGTGTGAAAAAGCTGCAAATGCTAAGCGAAAGTGTCCGCTGTGCACTTGACACCACCCCGAAAACCTTCCCTACCCCGAGAAGCGAAACGATGGGCCCCGAAGAACAGCAATGCGCGGATGACCAAAAAGTCAACTATGTATCACACGTGTTTCGCTTTCAGAGCTTTTGTATTGGGTTATTGGATCTTTAAATTCTATTCAAGTTTCTTAAAGAGACGTGTTATTTAAAACCACTTAAAATTTAGTGTTTGGCAGTTCATAAAATAGGGTCAACTGATAGGTATGTGAATTCTAAAATTAGTAACTAGGAAGATGAATTAAATCCTTGACGATAATCTGAAGAAATCGGATGCTTCAGCACCACTGCTCATAATATATTTAGACTTTGAAAAACGTGAATTACTTATAAGAGAAACTGAAAAGTGATGTTTTGCCAGGAGGATGACAAACTCCGTTGGACCCCAACCAGTACATTTTCAAGGGACAGAGAAGACAGGGAGGTGGCTCTTGTGAACTGGCCGCAGCTCTTCGCGGCCGTCCTTCCGCACGCCAGGATCCCTCCCTGCCCCGCTTACTCTCCCCCAGTCCTCCTCGCTTTCTCCACAACTTTTACCAAGTGACCTGCCGCCTTTAATTCATTTCTGTGACTTCATGTCGCTGTGGGGACTGGTATTTCAGTTAACCTTAGGAGGCTATTTCCTGCCTTCTGCTTCCATTATCTCGAAGGGGTATGTATTAAATCTGGGCTGACTCTCTCTTCCACACCCCGGAGAGCAATTTCCTGCATTCTGTTAAGCTTCGGAAAGCAGCACTCTTAAAAAAAAAAGAAAGAAACGAAAAACAATTTCTTCACTGGGCCATCCCCTGCGGAGTGGGAATCATCTCTGAGCTGGGCAGAGGAACTGCGAAACAAATCATCTGGATTCAAAACGCTCATCAAATAATTCTATTCAAAAATAGGAAGGTTTGACAGAAACTAATATTAATGTCAATCTAACGTTCTAAGTGCAGATTCACGGTGTTTCCCTTAAATAATGACGTGAATGTGTGCTCTTAACTCCGACATTTAGAAGATTCTTATTCGCTTGATTTGCACTCAAGTCAGAAGGATAAAGCAGTAGTCCTCTCTCACGTTACGACGCGTCGAGATATTCAGAACATGTCATCAAGAAGCACCAACACCCTTTCCCACGAGGAGCCCACGATGCTTTTCAACTAGATGCGGTAGCACAGTAACTCGCGAGACGCAAGTGACAAGCGTGAACGGGATCTGAGCGCGTGCTTCTTGGGGTGAAGTCGGTGTGTGCGGCAGGTTAACGATTACGGGGTGATGTCAGTGTCTGGTCACCTGCCGCCAGGCTGAAACAAGATCATCTCGTACGCACCGTTTACTATATGCTGGAATATAGTGACATCCTAACCAACCCACGCCTTCATACTTCCAGTTCGTTTTTTTACGACGAAAATGAAGATGCTGTTGAGACAGGTTTTTGAGGTAGATATTTTCAATGTATAACTCATCTTGCTGGAGCCTATACGAATTCAGGAATTAAAGTTCCAAGTCTAAATGAACAAATTCAATTTAACACCATTGCTGTTAGACTGTATTTTCAGGTTTTAGATAAATTATGCCGACACAAACGTGACGAAGATGCTCTTGAGGAAACCGCACAGCCATCCCTCCAGGACCTAACAAAGCTTCTCTCAGCTCCAAGGCCGATCCTTCCATCCTATCAACCTGGCTCGTGTTTTAGAACATCATACCAGCTGAAATGATGCATTCGGGTGGCTGGAAGGCACTCCATGTCCTTAATACTACTCTTTTAGGGCAAAATTGTAGACAGTGATGTCATAAATATTTCATTACTATGAATCTATTCCAGAAGTTTAACTGACATGCACGGGATTTTGAAAATCTCAAAGGATTAGAAAAATTCATCCAAAGCAAGGTTAGAGAACTTTATATTTGACAAATTTTTCATAAAATCTGACAAACGTTCGGCTGATTATCAAAATAAACAGAAATACATTTTAAAAGTCTATAAAATTGTGCCTTTTGTATAAAGAACTGAATGAGGTTTCTAATATTTACAAAGACCACGGGTTTTAAAATCACTGATGACATATGTACCTGCTTCAGTGGGAATCGAACACTTGTCACCTACAACAGACGACGCTCGCGGGTTCCTGCTGCCTCCCTCTCTGAATTCCGTGTCCCCCCGTGAGGCCACGTCGCTGCTCCTCTTCGGCCTTCGTGTGTCCCCACGGCTCTGACCACTGCCTCAGTCTGACTCTTCGATCTGTATTTCCGCTTCGTATCCCTCGTGTTTAGTCCACACGCATCCACCTGGTGGCGCTTCCCCCAGGTATGCCGCTGTCCCCTCCATCGCCCCACCCCACTCTCAAAGACCCGTCAAGCTTTGTTACTGTCCTTTGCGTCCTTCACCATCCACCTCTTCTTCGCAGCTGCCACAGGCTCTGCTCCAATGCAAACCCTCGTTACCTTCACTCAGCCCTGCACAAGAGCTTCCGGAGCCTATTTCTAGACCGGTGTATGGTTCTCTCGTTTTTAAAAAGTGAAGCTGCCGGATGGCGAAGATCTGACTTTCTGCTTGATCTCTAAACACAGGCCCAAAAGTGAAAAGGAATTCCCAAAGTCATCTGAACTGCGGTATGATCTGAATGTTAAGTGTAAACTCTCAGAAGAGAAACAGCTCTGGTAAACCATAATCGAATAAGCAGACTGCGACTGTGAAAGATGTGTACAATGTACAGTACGTACAAAACCGGCAGGTTTTATTTGGGTAGCAATGATATCAACTGAAAAGAAATGTATCGCGTTACAAGGAAAAAAACGAATGCTCTAATTTGCTATAGAAATTTTATGACTGTAGAGGTGCCATATCAACATAGTACCACGGCAAGTTCAGAAACTACAAAACGGGGGAAAATACAAACTCCCACCTTCCAACAGAACGATTACAATCGGTTTGGATCTCCCCCTCCTTTTTAGTTTTCATGTGCATATTTCTGCATAGTTTTAAATAACTAAAAAGGAATTCAGTTGAAAATTTTAATTTACTTAATTTTCATACTGTTGAATATGTTGATTTCTTCCTATTATTCACTACTATAAATAAAGTTGTAATGACCTTTGCATATTCTAATTTATTTCTTTAGGAGAGACTCCCAGAAATGAGATTAGCGGGCTCAGAGGTACAAATGTTTTTATTATTATTTAAACATCTTGCCAAAGTCTTTCAAGAAAGACTGCTAGGAATTTACAATGCCCCGAGCACTGACATCTGAGATCATCGGTTTCACTACACTTTCGCGAGCTCTCCATGGCATGATAAAAAGGAGGAGCCGTTGAACAGCTGGCAATCAGTATTGTTGGGGGGTGGGTTTTGCCATTTTTATTTGAATCTCAGGATTACTAACAATAATGAACATTCTCATTTTCAAAATATTAGTTGGGTTTCCTTTTTGAATTGAACATTTAGGTACATTAAATGTCCACCCATTTACTGAATAGTTCCCTATCTGTGGCTTTTTACATTTCTCCTAAGATTGAGAAAAATGTATTATCTCAGGTGAGACAACTAGGGGGCAAGTGGCTGCAGACTCAGTGGCTTCAGCAGCTTGCCACGGAGGACCGGAGTCCTTCTGGCTTTCACTCTGCCATCCTCAGCTTGTTGGCCTGTCCTTTTAAACTGACTCGCTTCATGATCTCGAGATGGGGCCGCACATCTAGCTGCCACACGCAGACAGACAATAATGTCCAGAGGCTCAAAAA
>NW_006443292.1:4061677-4127602 GCF_000325575.1 Pteropus alecto | reverse complement strand
GACCACTGCCGCTCCGTGCTCTGCAGACTCCATGAGGAGTGTCACTTGGTGTCCGCGTCTACCTTCCTTCCTTCACGTCGCTTTGCTGGAACCCGTCCACGCTGCTGACCACCACTGCGGGGTCTTCATTTTCGCTGCATTGTAGTGTCCCTTCATATAGATTCCTTCACGTATCGCTTGTACTGCTGACAGGAATCTGGATGATTTCTAGACGCTGGCTGTCACAAACAGTGCATGCGCACTCTTCCTCGTCATCCCTTGGTGCACACTTCTGGGCAGTATGTGAGGGTGCATGACACGCTGGGTCATACACCTGCAGCTGCAGTAGACCGTGTCACACAGGTGCAGCAACCTGCACGGCCACCATTAGCGTGTGAGTCTGGGTTTCCCCACAGCCTTGCCAACACCCGGCACATGTCTATAGCTTTCGGCGTTCTGGTGTGTAATGTCTGTGGACTTCATTCTGCGCGTCCCCGATTACTGAGCTCGAGCGTCTTTCCACATGTTTTTTAAACACCTGGACAAGTTCTTCTGGGAAATGTCTGTGTGCTCATGCATAGTTTTAAAAATGGGATTCTCTTTTCTTTGATGATCTGGAGGCATCCTTGGCAGAAGGCCCCCTGTGAATCATGTGTACAGGCACACCTGGGAGCCACGGCAGGCTTGGTTCCAGACCACCGCAATGAAGCGAGCCACGAACGTTTTGGTTTCCCAGTGCACATAAAAGTTGAGTTTATGTTATACTGTATCAGCTTTATCAACCATTAAGGGTACAACAGCATGGTCTAAAAAACAACGCATATATGTTAGCTAAAAAATGCTTTATTCCTAAAAACTGCTAGCCATCATCTGAGCCTTCAGCGAGTCCTACTCATTTTGCTGCTGGAGGGTCTGGCTCCAATGCTGATGGCTGCTGACCGATCAGGGTGGCTGTGGCAGTTTCTTAAAATGAGACACCGATGACGTTTACCGCATCAACTGACCCTTCCTTTCACTAAAGATGTGTCTGCAGCGTGCGATGCTGTTCGATAGCGTTCTACCCACAGAACTTCTTTCGAAACTGGAGTCGGCCCGCTCCAGCCCTGCCGCTGTCTGTTTCATCAGCTGCGTCTGTGTCGCATTCTAAATCCTTCGTTGTCGTTTCCACAATCTTCACGGCATCTTCACGAGAAGTAGCTTCCGTCTCAGGACACCACGCTTTTTGCTCATCATTCACTCTGCTTCTAGGGTTCAGTCTTTTGGCGTCCCAGCCCAAAGTGAGAGGAGTATATTAGGCTCTCCCCATTCTTGTGGGCCCTCCACTTCAATCTGTCCTCTCTGATCTCTGAGGCTGTCGCGCACAGATTCTTAGGCAGCCCACTGTGGAACTGGCAAACATCCCCTGGGGAGAAGCAGCCATCAGTGCGGGGCTCATGTCCTCACCACTCCCTGGGACCTGTGCCAGGAGCTCCTCAGGACCTGGTCGGCTCTCAAATGCTCTCAAGCGTCTCTGTAAAATATTTTGCCTAGCATTTCTAGTTGTCCTCGATGATAAAAGTTAGTCCAAATGACCAAGTCTGCCGTTATCACAGCAGAAGTGTGAATGTTTTGCTTTCCTTTTTTATACCTCATCTTTATTTATGAACATTTTCATTAGTCAAAAACTATCTTTTCTATGTATCATAAGATCAGAAGCAATATTTCGAAAATGTTTCATATAAACATTAATTCTGAAAGATGCTTTTTCATGAAAAAAAGGATTCTTTATGAAATCACTCTGAGTAACCGTGTTATATACTGTTTGAAAACTCACAAAGTAGGTTAGCATTTTAAAGGCTCTGATAAGTCCTATAATGAAGAAACCTAGTTAGTTTCATTTAGCATGTAATTCGCAAAACACATAGGTAAGTCAGTACTTCTTTTCACATGATTCCTAAAACCATACTTTGAAAATGTAGGTTAGAAATCACATCCACAGCTTTTAATATATTTTCTTCTAAATTTCTCTGGGAATTTTAAATGTTTAATCTTTTCATTCATAGAGATTATTAACATGATGAATCTTTTCATTCATAGAGACTTTACTCAGGTATAAAAAATAAGTTTAAGTTACTTTTTTCCAAACCACTGAAACAAAATGGCACGTTGTTGAAAATGAGCTAATAAGATATATTCTCTGACTCTTCCTTACAAAAATAACACTTCTAAAATACCTACGAGAAACCAGGGGCGGGGTGGGGGGGGTAGATTTATAGCAAGAAGCACTTTAAATCCACATATGCTGTAAGTATTGCACAGAAATAATTACTTCCAGCTGGTATCTGAATTAAGTGATACAAGATGTCTGCTTAGCTGAATCTAAATTCTGAGGCAGGACATGTTAAAAAGCAGTTATAACACAAATGTCATTCAGGACATAATCCGAAAAATCAGGATAAGTACATTTATACCTAGTCCAGGTAAAACAGTTATTAAGAGTCTGAATCGATGAAGAATCCAGACAGCCACTCTCGACGTGCTGAGCTATACACTGAGAAACGGGACTCGTCTCTGTAGACACAGCAATGGAAACGAAGTTTTAAATGTAACTCGCTAAGCACTTAAACTATTTTAACATGAACTTTAAATGTTAATAAAAATTCGTGTTCACTAATCATGATTATTAAGATGAGTAACACTATTAACGCTGAAACACGCTACAACAGCTGCCCGTGACGGGGGAGCGAAGGGGGCGGAACACAGACACGAAAGGGGTGAATGATGCTCGGGGGCAACTGGCCGTGACGAGCGCAGCCTGCTAGACCTGAGGGCCGACGACGGGGAAGGAGGCTTACGAGAGAAAAGAAAAATTCATGAAAAAAAGAAGAGAAACAGGATGACATGGAGAAGGTCAAATTCGGACGACGGCAAAGCCCGAGTTTGGAATCACTGGAGAACGCAGAACGGAGCAGCAGAGACGACGTCTAGATTTACAGCTGCATGGAAGGGAGGCAAGAACAGTGAATAGGCTCGAGGGAAATGTGGACATACAAAATGTGGAGGAAAAAATACAAGAAGAGAATTGAAATACCTGAAATACTCGTTTATGATGCCAGAGGGATGAGGAGAAAAACTAAAGACAGCAGGAAGACACACCTTCAAATAGTTAAACTCCGTGAAATAAAAACAATTTTGGAAATAAAACCAAGAGCTAATTAAAATTAACATTCAATGAAATAGAAATGACTGATTCCAGCCTTAACCGGGATGAAAAGAAGGGAAAGCAAGATGGACGGGGCTGGGGAAATAAAAGCTCACGGAAAACTAACCCAAAAGAATGTGAGCAACTAAGAGTTCGAAAGAAATACACCGAACTTCTGGAAACACGTATACAGGTGTGACGGCCCTAATATATAACTGAGAAGAACCTTATGAACTCTCCACGTTCAATTATCGGTTTAGAAAGATCCTATGACAAGTCTTTCCTGTTTAATTCCGTTAAAATAGAAATTAGCACAGTGGCAAGACATGCTTAGGCTCTCTTCCTGCTTTAGGTCATTAGACGTTTTGTAACTTGCCTCAATGATGTCTGTTTCTTTCAGTTTAAGTTATTCAATCACCTCCATAGTTTTCTTAAGAAGCTCCTTACATATTTGTGAAATGAACGAGTTGACTACACACATCAGGAACTTCCTGTCACAGACTGTTTGCAGATGTCTCCAGGAACACTTAGCTAGCAGCACGGAGGAAATTCCCACCCCTGCCTTCAGATAACAGTGACGACCACTGTGATTACCAGAGAATAAGAGACCAGGATGACGTCACATGAGGAGGATCCGAAGGGATATACTGACCCTTCTGGCTGACATACATGCCCTGTTCCTGGAACGGTAAGATCCTAATCTACGTGCACCAGCACCGCAGGGCTGAGCAGACACATGTGCGGTATGGGTTTAAACTGCTGGTCATCTTGGGGCAGGGACTGAAGTAGAAGAACCAATTTGGCTGCGACCATGACGAAATGGGAATGTTCTACGTGTGACCACCAAAACAGACCCTCCAGAGACAAACGTCTCAATTCTCTGTTTCTCTAGAAGTGGGCCGGCCACTGCCCGCCACTTCTTCGCACTGCAGTCTCTCTGAAAACATTTCACGCTACTGTAAGGTGTGTCGGGAGTCAGCTGACAGTCATTCTGCTGCGGACAGATGATACAGAAACTGTTTGCTGTAAAAACTGTATTAAGGTAATTCAGTCTTTCGGAAAGAACAATGTCTGCTATGAAGGAGGTGCTCGTAAGTATTTACTGAATGAATAGAGAAGCCCAAGGAATAGGAATAAAACGGGCGTTATGGAAACATGGTGCACGTGAGCGAAAGCACCCTCAGAAGGACATTACGTCTCCAAAGGGAAATGTCTGCTCCGGTCCCGCCTCCCCGCTGTCCCCGCCGCAGCAGGCCTTGCTGAGGGCCAGTACTGCTTTCATCTCAGGTGGGACAGACGCCTGCAAAGTGAAAAGGAGGAAGTCACTCACCGACTGGGCTGCTTCCAGCTCCGTTTGGCACCGTGAGGTCTGAAGTGCTCAGCATCCCGCCTGACGACGTTAAGGAGAGAAGAGGGAGGCTGTGAACTGGCTCTTGATCTGCACGGCTATCAACTAAACGGAGTAACCCTCATTCCAGTCCCCAGAAGACAAAACTTAAAACTAGCCCGGTCTGAACCTGTAACAGGGCACAGTCGTGTACACGGGCTCGCCCGCGAGTCCTGGGTGCGTATGCCGCCTGGGTCTCGACACCGAACCGCACACAGGGATGAGAACGGGAGCCGTGCTAATGGGGCCCCAGTGAACCAGGGCCGCAGGGAGTCAGCGCGCTGCGAACCTCCGCTGAGTTAATGAACAAATCCAGGCAGGGCGAGATGCGCAAGCGCTCTCGCTCCAACGGCTAAGTCTGTCCTCTGCACTCCTAACAGGAATGGCTCCCAGTCAACTTTAAGTCCTCGCTCACGATGTCCCAGTTAACTGCTCTGTCAAGGGGCGGCTTCCCCGTGAGAAGGAAAGCTTCTAGATGGGGGGGTCTCTGTGCTGTTCCGCTGCAGATTAAATCAAAACCACTTTAGAAATGCAGCCAGTCGCGTAGGAGTGACTGCGGCTCATCAAAGCGGTAAAGCTGGGAGGAGCGGAACAGCTGGTGTCAGCGATCGGTCCTTTCACCCTTGTTGGTAAAGGACCGGCAGGACGGATGTCATGACATACCTGCACTGCCAGTGCTCGGCGGTCTCTGGGGGGCTCCGGGGGACACGTTTCTGTGTAACGTGGCTTGAGGCGGTGAGAGCATGCTCGAATCGGCTAATGTGGAGCTGGCTGCCAACGACGGGGACACAAGTGCGCTCCCTGGGTTAGTGTAGGACAAAGCGCTAGGGCTGCTCACGGGGACTGTGACAGACATCGAGAAGTTCTGAGGCGGCAAGCCGGGCTGTGAAGAAGGAACACGAAAGAGAAAACTGTTAGTTTCCTTTTCATCTATATTAAGTTTAAGAACTTAGGAACTTTCATCTGACAAGGTAACTATTAAAAGCAGGGGATGGGGACAGGTTCTCACTAAATCGCTTCGCAGATTTACGCTATTTTCTTTAGAATTATATTTGAACATGAGTATATTTGACACGAACCTTTTCGATTTCAATTTTTTACGTATCAATACATAGTTACTAATATAACATATGTTATATATTTCAAATATTCACAGGTGAAAATTAGAAGTCTGAACCTGACTTTAAAGTCGTGTTGTCAAATTCAGACATTACGAAATATATCATGTTACCAAGCAAGCATAACTTAGCACTTCAGTGGAAACCAGTTTAGTGACAGTACATTTCTACTGGGAGAGTCCAAATATAATAAAAGGGAGAAGTGTGTGCACTTATTATAAACTTAATACACTAAATTTCACACATTATAAATAAGCCCTGGTCTGATTTAGTTGACATTCTTAATGGACAAAATTTTTTTTAAAAAATAAAGTCATATAAGTAACACAACGCAATCTGAATGTAATGAAAATACAAAAAAATAATCTAAACAAAATTAACGATAAGCTCTCTTTAAATTGTATGATTAAATTACATATATTATCAGTTATCCTTCTTCCCTCCAAAATATTACACATCCCCTTTAAAATATTTTCAATTTTCCTCTAGCATCCCCTCCACAGACCATTCACAATACACTTGTTAACCACGATAAATAACAGTCCTGTTTATAACGTAGAGGAAAAAAACTTTCCTCTTCCGACATTTTAAAACCGTGATTTGCAAAGTAAGGTAACACTGCTAATTCGAAGTTGGAGAATGTAAATACTTTAAGTACTCTATTCGATAGTTTCTTTCCGGTAGAAAATTATAATAATTCAATAATTCTATAATAGAACAATGGATATGTGATAAAAAAAATTTTTTTCAAAGGTAAAGCAATTTTATTTACACAATATTTTTGCAGCTTAACATGAACTGCAAGGTCATCAACACCTACAGGAGGTCAGAGGGATTTTATTTTGTTTGTTATTATTTTGTTTAAGAACAATGATGGTATTGGCCCAAAAATACCTTCTTGAATCTATTTTTCATGAGCTGTTTCGTATAGCAGAGGACTATTCTGAAGAAATAATCCATGACGCATACTTCGGGGCATAGTTTTAAAAGAATTAACTCTAACAATGAAATAAATACTAGCATTGGAGCCAGTGTGTCCCACGAGGCCTACGGTGCATATGCAGCACTTGAAAACGAGCTCCAGAACAGCTGCCCTGAGGAGCGCTTGCCAACGGGGCTTCCAGTGAGAAGCCCGAAGACCTATCATAGGAGCAGGAACCCAAGAAGTGCTGCTTCACTATGGTTCAATGCGTGAGCATGGGAAAATTTTAAACCAACCATTTGTTTTGCAACCAGCTGAAGAACACTGCCTCCTGAAGTTAAAGCGGAACCGAGGCTCTCTTCCTCAGTGCCCACAGGACAAAGAAAGCAGAGGCATCTGGAGGTACTGTTGCCAAGTGGTTTGGGGACATTCACGAAGAGCCAAACAGTCGGCTACTACTATTACGGCAACTATACAAAATAATTCAAAACCATGTGGAAACACCAAATTTTGGAACAAACCCAACCACTTGTATTTTATAGTCTCTAGATCTATTTGAAGTACGTGAAATACTTTTGAGAGTCACGGCAGGGACAGCAAAGTCCTATGTACCGTGTATTTAAAATCACGGAAATTTAGTGCTGGAAGAGACCTTAAAAATGACATGAGTCCAGGATTTCGGTGCCCACGCGGAGGGACGGAGCGCGTAAGCAGCAGAGCCTGGACGAGGCTGTTCTCTTCGCGGCCGCGTTTTTGGCACTGCACGGGTACTACTATAGGACTTCAGCTATTTTTATTCTGAACTTCTAGAAAACCGAAAGGTAAAATGAAAAGCTTTTCCCTTCCTATTTCCCGTTGGCATCACCCACTGTGAAAATCAACAAGATGAGTGGTCAGTCTCGTCATGCACGAGGGAAAAGCACAAACCATCCTTTAGTACTCACTGCGATCTTATGATTCCTCATCATATTATCAAACTCCTCATTAATTTTTTTATATTTTTCTTCTGTATGTGGCGTGAGCACATAGGAAGTGTCAGGGTCTGGGCTGTCGCACCCTCTGTGTTCCTTCTTGTTCAGAGCCTAAATAATGAAGTTAACAAAAAGGATCAACACATAAAAAGTAGAGGTGAAGTAAAAGTACTTACAGGGCCTCGTTTGAAAATAAAATCGCTATCTTCATTTAGTTTGCTGAATCTGTCCTCCGAGAGTGGACTGTGCTCAAAGTAATCGTCAGCATCAGGGCTGTCACAACCATTAAGGCCTTTCTTTCTTAAAGTCTGAAATACAATTGGAAAGTTCACACACACATGATGCTAACTTGCCATGAGTTTTCTTTGTAAAATTTATTAAGAGAGCACAGACTGAATGGAGTTATACAAGAGCCACTGAAATGGTTCTGAATGATCACAAACGTATTCTGATTCTTCGATATGCTAAATCTTAGATGTGAGCAAAACCTAAGGTTCCCACTGGACACAGAGCAGAGGAATCATTGCTTGTTTGGATTCCTCCTTCGCAAACTCCCGGGAGAATGCTACTGAGCTACTGCTGCTCTGACGGTTACCAGCCAGTCTGATTAAAGCCCGATCGACCTATCTGACAGGGCCCATGAGTGTTGAGGACTGAAATGGAAATGCATCCAAACGATGCTCCGAGAAGTTACGGTGGTACCTTTATAAAATGGACACTTCAGCAGCTTCATCTCCTGCTATCCCTTTCTGCCTGAGAGTTTATTCTAATCACCAGAAAGAATCAATACAATATCTCAGTAACTTAACTCCTAATTATTATCATTTTCCTACATAATTTTAAAATACAAAAACTCAAATGCTTATTTCTATGACAGTAATGACTCTTTCCTATGCAGAATGAACACATTAGTAAACTTAATTTTTAAAATTTGTAAAAAAAAAAAAAGACTCAGCAGGCACCTTTTCTCTGCCCTCTTAGCCAGCTCGTTCTATAGAGCTCCTGCATGAACTGACCTTCTGAAGAATTTGCTTGGGAGTCATCAAAGTATCCTTGGACCAAACTGACTTTTCTTTTTTTTTTCTTACTAACATAGTAAAAATAGAGTAAATGGTTGGTTTTCTAATTTTTAATTTTTTTAAATTAAAATCATGAAATGACTTGTCTAGTATTTAAAAGAAATAAATTGAAAACCAAGGGCTTGACAATCTATGGAATATTAATTTACTTCCGGAACATCTAAATTTTTAAAAATCTTGATGGGTCTTATTTTAAAGTAGATTTACTGGGTTCAACGACTTAAGTAGCTTTGAGATTTGTTGATTTTCCGGCCAACTGCAAAGATTGAGAAAGTTAAAATTGTCCAGGTAAGCCTAACTCACAGAGCTAATATAATTAGGAAATGGTCTGATCAATAGATCTGCACTGGGATAAGTTCATTAAAAATGATTATTTAAATTAGATTTAAAATGTTAATTAAATCATTATAATAGAGATCCTAGTGTTCTTTAAAATATAATTAACAAAATTATGCTTATTTTACTTTTTTCCTCGAAAGAAGTGCAAAGTAAACAAAGTACATTAGGATTTGAGGTTTTTCCCTTAAGTTTCTCTTAAGTCAAATTAGTTTAAAATTCCGCTTTACTCAATTTGATGATCTTATGCTTAAAGAATCATGAAATTATTACAGATGTCAGTGTCTCAAACTACTTGGCACGTGCTGGGAATCCCACACACGAAGCCTGAAACCCCCTCCCCACAGTCGCCGAACACGAGCATGGGGCGCACACGCCACCTGCTTCGGAGCGGCGGCCCGCGCCTAGGTCCTGTGGGTCTGACTAGTCACGTGGACGTCTGTGTTCTCAGCCATAAAAGGTCCTGCTGTTTAGAACTGAAGGATGGAGACGTGTGTCCTCCCCCACCCACGGGGCATGGCCCGCTTGCTAGAGCTCTGCCAGCTGCTATCTGCTAGGACATTAATGCCCAGGACGCTGCTGCGCAATGAACTCGTGGCCTCCACGGCCCCAGCAGCAGAACACATCCGGGAGGTGCCCACACGCAGACTCCGTCGCCAAGCTGTTTATCCTGGCCTGAAAGCTCTAGACGCTTCCCCCTCACATGCACGCATCTGCAGACCAGGTGATTCACAGTCAGCTCTTCCACTAAGAGCGATCTCCAAGTACACATCTCTCTGAACATGTTTCTAAATTACTGAGTTTGAAACGACGTGGCCTTTGTGAAATGATTCTACACAAAACTTGTATTCTCCAACAGCAGGGTCAACCCTCCTTGCACTTGTGAGGAAGAACAGGGCTGTGCTATCTGCAGCCCTGCAAGCCTTCACTTCGGATGGGTCCCCGTCACCGTGCGGGAATTCAAGAGGCCGTATCGGCTCTGCAGATAACGAGCTGCTGTGCCTCCGCTGGAGGGCCAGGCTGTGTCTCCTTATCGCCAGCCACGAAGGGTTGCTGGGGACCCAGCTACCATAAAAAGACGTTTTCTGTCTTCTGTATCATTACCACATAGCACGATAGTGAGTTCCTCCTGGGTCGCTGGTGCTAACAGGTGGAACGCTGCAATCTATTAACAAGGCCAGGCGCGGCGTACAAGGAGCAGGCGGGCTTCAGTGTTTCTACACGCTTCATGTTAGCCGCGACAGAAACACTTGCTCGGTGAGGAAAACACTGTCACAAAAGCCACCACAATGAGGAGTCTGCTTTTAGGCAGAAAAAGAATTCGTCCAGCATTCTCACGCGGCGCGCTCTCCCTGGCCATCGCTGGTGATTACAGTGTCCCGTTCTCGAGTAAACGGAACTTCTAAAGTCCTCTATTCTTATATACGTGTGACTGAAAGTTTTTCAGGGCCATTATGGCGAGCTTAAGGGGAAAACTCAATTGTGCCAAAATAATTTCAAATTTCAGTGGCATATGTACCATTTAGGTTGAGTTACCCCACTTGCTTTGCTTAAATAGTCATTTTCTGAAACATACATCCTAACTTGCTAGAGAGATCTGCTGTGTGAGCCGTGAAGTGGTCCATTTAAGCTGACTCGAGACGACCTGTTCTATGCCCTTCAGATCAGCGTTCCAAATCTCTGCTCCTACTGAGGCATCAAAGACAGAACTATAAGTGAAGCTTCTTGTTAAATCTGGGGATTACAGTCTGATTATAAAAATGGTTAATTGGTCAAAGACCCAGGACATCAGCTGTGCCGTGGAGGCAGACGTGAGACCAGGCAGACCTGGAGATGAACTTCTTGATGTCAGGCCTTCAGGAAGCCACCGAGTCCTTCCTGCCTTGGGTGCCACGTGCCTGTATTCTTACAATAAATTCTCCTTTAGCTTGAACTACTTTAAATGGATTTCCATTCCTTACACTCAAAGAACGTTTACAAAGAAGACTGCCATAATCCTTTATGTCGCAAAATAATAGTCTCCTTATCTAAGTCATATAAGTCCCAAACCGGAAGATGACTGAGGATTATTTACTGTTTGGGGCCAAAGGCTCAAAAAGTCATGTGTTCTACTGACTGAGGATTATTTACTGTTTGGGGCCAAAGGCTCAAAAAGTCATGTGTTCTACTGTTCTACATATAAAGTATTAGCAACCTTATCTTTCAAGTCAAGGAAACGTATAGAATTCTGGGTATATAATACTGCTTAGCAGGCCCTGCACGTTTGTCTCTCGCTTTTTCGTCCAGACTACTAAATCTGTCAGTGAAACTGGAGATGGAAAGAATTAGGGAGGAGTCGGAAGGGGACGGAGAAGAAACTTGAGGAGGCAAGAACAATGCTGTTCAGACTTCTTTATAAATATACTCAGGTTTTTACACAATACACTTAAAAAAACAAATATACCTCAAAACGACTTATAGACAGGAGCAGTTAATTTTAAATAGATTTCTTTTAGCTTATATTCTCTCATTAGCAAAAAGTAATAGATTTAAATTTTCAGAAACTTATTCTCCATTAAAGTTATATATACACACGTGTATACACAAATACGCGCGCGCACACACACACACAATCTTTGGTTTGTGTACAGAGTAAAGAAATCTAGTATTCGGGATAGTTTTCATAGTAAATGTGTTTAAATAAGTATTTAAACAATGTGGAGTCTGTTATAAGAACTGATAAAAATTCCAGGGGACTGGCCTTCTCTGAAATCTTGAGATACGCTACTAAATTCTGGACTCAGGACACCATGCTGTCTACTACCAGAAGCCGTGCCTGACAAGGCTGCATTTTTAACTACTGCCTACAAAGAACTGAAATGTTCTTTAGTATATGCTTAATTCTATAACGATAATTGTCAAATTTCATTCCAAACTAATAGAATCATAGCATTTAGAAGTAAAACTACAGAATTAAAGGTATTCACAAGGTCGTGGTTTTTAAATGCGCAAGTTCATCGATTAAATCCATCCATAATATCACCACCCACCTTAAATCTCACTTCTGTGAAGCAGCTGAGCAGTAAATGCTCCACAAATGCCGGCTGGATGGACAATTAGTCAGATCTAGCACAAGGTATAAATAAGTATTGTGAAATAAAGGAAAAATATGTCAAGTTCCAAGGAACTTAGACTACTAGGATTTTTAATTAGAAAAGTTCTCCTTTACCCCATTTTTAATAATTGTTTCCAATTTTGAAAGATACTTATTCTTCCCAGACACTTTGAAAATGCATAAAAATATTTAATTTTTTTAAAATTGTGAAACATACACAAAGAAAAGTGAATCGAAATTTATATCGAAGTCAATGATTATAAAGTGAACACCAGTAACTCTAATCAGGTCAAAAAACAGACCAGATCCAGAAACTGTATATATCTCCCTCAATCACGCGACCCTCCTCCACGTTAATACCATCTTAACTCTGTGAGGACAAGCTTCTGGATTTTCTTTATAGGTTTTGCCACAGGTATACACATCCCTGAAAATATAATTTAGCTCTGCTTATTTATAAAGCTTATGTGAATGGAACATATGCAATATGTTATTTTGTCTTGCCTTCTTTATAAGCAATGTATCTTGTTTTGCCTCTATCATTTATGAGATTCATTCACGGAGTTGCATATAGTTACCGTTGTCTATTTTCATAGAATACTGAATTACTTTGTTTGGGGGGGAAAATCATCCGCTCTAAGGCAGATAGCCATTGGAGTTGCTTCAATCTATGGGCTATTATAAAAATGGTGTTCCGTATATTTTTGCAGATTAAATCCACTGTATGTCTGCACACATCTCTCTAAGGTAATTCTTAGGTGTGGAACTGTTAGTTCATGAAATATATTAACCTACAGTTATACTAAATAATGTGAAACTGTTTTTTTTAAGTAATTGTATCGTGTATTTTTCTACTTGCAATGAAGATTTCATTCTTATTCCTGATTACTAAGGAAAGGAAGCACATGTCGTATCTACTGGCCATTTGGATTTTCTCTTTTGTGAAGTGCCTGTCAAGTACTCTGCCAAGTTTTCTACTGAGCTGTTTTTCTTATTTGCTTTATAGACTTTATTTGTAATCAACATTAGTCCTTAGCTAATTTTATGCACTGTAAAAATCTTTTCCTATTCTGTGGCATGTTTTTATAATACTTGCCTTTGGATGAAAATGGGTTCATTTTAATAGTTAAATTTATCATTTTTTCCTTTACAGTTATCCTTTATGGTAGTAAGTTTTAATGTCTTGTAAAATAAATATTTCCCTACCTCGAAACCATGAAGATATTCTCCTATGTCATCTTCTAGAGAGTTTCATAGTTTTGCCTTTCACATTTGGGTGTGTACTCTTCCTCAGAACACAAAGTTGCAGAGGGTGTGCGGTGTGCGGGAGTTTTCAGGAACACACACGCTGCATTACAGCAGAGGCGCCTGTACGTTTTTCTTTAGAACACAGCTTAAGCACCCCCACCCCCAATTCAAACAAGGTGAACGGCATTCTTCTTCAAACAAACCTCAACATTACTGAAACCCTACCATAATGAAGAGATGAGGTAACTTAGTCTATTTTTAAAAGCTAAGAACTTCTTTTAAAATGCTGATTATCTGCTGCTAGATTAGTATTCTTGCAACAATTATTTGACTACCTAAACTTTTAAACATCTCTAATGGCTACCCAGTGCCCACAGGACAGATGTCGAATGCCACAGCCTGGTATTCAAGGTGCTTCATCGACTATGCCAATCTGTCCCTTCTTTGCCTTCATTACTCCCCATATGAACTACTCCACATAAATTGTGCATGCTGTGAAGTAATGTAGAGGTTGATTTTTCCTACATGGACATCTGGTTTTCTAGCACCATTTATGGAATACGTTCCTTTTCTCATCCATTCACCCTGGCATGTCTGTCAAACGTCAGTTAGCCACATGTGTGTGGTTCTAGTTCTGAGTCCTCTATTCTGTTCCATTGACCTACACGTCCTTCCCTATGCAAACGCCACAGCTTCTGCCTCACTGCGGCTTGATGGTAGGTCTTCAGAAGTGGGACTTCCGGCTGGAATAAGCCAGCCGGCACTTCCCATGCTCTCCCCACGGCGATCAGTGTGCTGGGGGTGGGGTGTGGAGGGCTGTGATCTGAACCAGTAACTCAGAACTTTAGGACACCTGCTGGGAATGCTGGGACACCCTGATCTCTGATACTTACATCAGTGCTTAGTAATATGGTAGCCACGAGCCGCATGCGGTTAAAGTTAAATTAACCAAAATGGAAAATTCAGTTCCTCAGTGGCACCTGTCACATTTCAAGTGCTCAGCAGCTACCTGTGGCTCGTGGCTACCACACTGGACAGCGCCGATCCAGAACATTTCCATCATCATAGAAAGTTTTACTGGATAGTGCTGCTTTAGAGGATGCTGTACGCATAAGGAAGGCCTGGAGCCACCACCGTTAACACAAAGAAGTCAGCAGGGGACGCGGCTGACGCCTGAGGGGAGCAGAGACCTGGAGCCCACCTCAACAGGGCCCAGTCTCTACGCTGCTGGCTTTTGGCTTACGTGATACAACAAATACACCTATTTTAAAGACCAGTTTCAGTCAGGTCTACTGTTGCTTACAACCAGAAACAACTTAATAGGAAATAGTTTCAAAATGCTTTCCCATATATTATTTTGAGCCTCAAACCCCACAAGGTTTAGAACTTAAATACTATTCTCTCTTCCTATTAAACATTAGAGCTTAGTACCAAAAACATTTGATAAGTAACATTAATATAGCCAAGAAATGATCATTATAATATTATAGAAATTTACTCTGAATTACTAGTATCAAGAGAGCTTGAGAACTATAATTACACCTTTCACAAAATATCTAAATACCCACCTAAACCCTTATTTTCTACTGTCCTACAGAACATGTCTGATAAGTTTTTTAAAATTGTTACTATGGGTGTAAACAAAAAACTAATTCAACCATACGAATGTAGAAAATAACAATAAATTTTAAGTATATAATGTTATGGGATAATGCTAGAGGACCACTGATGGAATAAAGCAAGCTGAATTTTAAAATTCCTGCACAAATACTAGTCGCTACTTCTAAGTTTTCTGCATAACATAAACATTTTTGAAATTCTCAAGATAGATTCTGAAAATAACAACTCAAGCCCAGAAGTTACCAAAAAATAAATGAGTTATATGAAAAACATTTCCATAAAAACAAAGCAGTAAAGAAAAACATTCTCCACTGAATTACAAGAGGTAAATTCCAATATAAATAATCAAGTTTGGTTTATTCTCTAAGACTCAAGCATGAAACTTATTTTCGAAGTTTTAACCACTAACATTTAAAAACAGTATTAAAAATTTACCTTTGATGTTTTACTGCTAATGAATTAAAATAAGAACTACAAAAAATATTATTTGACTAAAGGGATATAATCAATGTCAATGTGCCTGTATATATAATATTCTTCATAGAATATTATAAAGCACACATATAATATTCTTCATAGAATATTACAAAGCACACATTATAAGCTGTGAATCAACCCATCAAACGAAATTATAAGGTGTGTTTACTTTTCCAAAATATAAGAAGTTCATACTGCTGTTTAGAACTGCTTATAGGTACAGCACTGAATGTATAATTGTATAACTGTAAATTAAAAAGTAGAGTTCCGACTAATCTGTGCCAAGAAGATATTCCTTTCATTAGAGACTCTTAGAGCCCTGGTTTCTCTCAAAACTAAGCTATAAAAATCACTTCAAAATAAATATGAAAACTATATATGGCTATCTTCTTAATTTTAAACTGTGTTTCAATATCCAGATTTTACAAACCTGCATGTCTGCATGAGCTACCTTTCCATAAGAGAACTGGAAGGCCACTTAGACGACATACAGCTCACTTTGCTGGCATACGCAGAACGCTGTTTTACATGTGGTTAAGGACCCTGCATCTTCTGCTCTAAATGAGCTGCTAACTCTCATAGTAGTATAATATACATATAAGGTAAATAATTCACTTTTGATGAGGAACATCAAAATCTTGGGATTCTAAGTATCTCAAATCCATACTGAAGCGTATCCAGCAAAGGGACTTCTGTAAGAAGCCAATAAAAAAGCCCAGGCACCTTGTTAGGCAACCAGCAGAAATGCAGCCAGTTACCACTACGCGCCCGGTGTCCGGCACGATGCCTCGCACACGGTGTGATAAATAACGACGCAATAAGTAAAAAAGGGAGACGGAGCGCATTTCGGTCAACATTTTTACCCTTTCGTTTCCCTTCTCTTCAACCCCTTTCAGAAAATTCACGATTCAATTCCAACACAATTTATAGCGTGGAAAGTACAAGACAGTAAAACCCGGGCAGTTATTACGGTGAGCTCTTTCGACAGCTACCGAAGCCCTCGGGAAAAAGTCGAGGGCCTCGTACGCCTCCCTGGGGTCTGGTTTACTTCTCAGGTGTCAGCTATTTGCACATCGCACTACTCTACTCCGGCTCTCCTTCGCTGATTTCAACTCCAAACACTAACCATGCTGTGTCTCCTTCCCCATTTCCACGTGAGCTTCCCCCGACCCTCCTTTTCCCTCTCCAGTCCTGTCCTTTAAAGGA
The DNA here is from genome assembly GCF_000325575.1 of Pteropus alecto. Taxonomy (NCBI): domain Eukaryota; kingdom Metazoa; phylum Chordata; class Mammalia; order Chiroptera; family Pteropodidae; genus Pteropus; species Pteropus alecto. The sequence goes on along the minus strand of NW_006443292.1, from coordinate 4,110,984 downwards.
CTCGGGTGATGGCGTCACCTCTAGAGGAAGTTTCCTCTGACTACTCTCCCGATCCTCTGTATCCTCCTCCTCTCACTGATCAAAAATTTGGCCGCTGTATCAAAGAACTTCCAGAGAAAAAAGAACAGTTTATCTGACTGTCAGTACTAAAACACTCAAGCCCTGAGACACAGAGACATAAATAGGACAGAGAGGTGTTCATCAATAATCACGATATGCGTTACAGAAACACGGGCGTTAGTATGAAGTGATATATATCACCCCTTTTGCCCACGGAGTCCGGTTTATATAACAACGTCAGTGTGGCACGGGGCGGAGGGCCGCGCGGGGCGGCGGCTCACTCTGTGAGTCATCGTCCTGCTGCTCCGGGCTGTGAGGGATGAAGGAGCAGGGCAGGGGGCTGGATGCGGCGGGAAGCTGTCTCATCTTCAGAGGTCTATTATTTTTTCCCTGTCCCCGCCGCTGCACTGCAGCCCTGTGAAACGTTAGGCAAGCCTCTGGAGACGCCCTGTCTGTTCCACCCCCATCTGTAATATGGGGAGACAACCTTGATTGGCTCGAAAAGGTTCTCTGAGGACATTATATATAATACTGTCAGAAAACCTAAACAACATCACGCCTCCAGTTACATAAAGTCAGCACTAGATGATCTCAGGAGACAAAAGTCATTTATCTTTGTTGCTCAACTGAGGAACAGGAGTCCATCTCTCACACCTTCCCACCAGACCCCTAAGTACACTCAAAGGACTGAGCACCACGCAGAACTGAACTAAAGGGTGACCCGCTAGTGCTGCGCTCCTAGTGTGCAGTTCACAATATCAGCATACTATCTGAATGGCTTTTAGACAGGTCTTAAAAGTTGCAATCTGTGCTTGTTCACTGCTTGAAATTATTTCAGAGGATATTCTTGGGGATAAAAATATTTTAAAAGCTTGATAACCACTGCCAAGAGACTGCATATTAACTTGAAGTTTTTAGTCTCACTGCCTTAGGACAAGTTAAATTAATACAGGAGGGCCACTTCTCGACAGTTTCTGATTCAGTAGGTCTGAGACGGGGCCTAAGAACTTAGGTTTCTGACAAGTTCTCAGGTGATGCTGATGCTGCTGGTCAGGGTACCACACTTTGAGAACCACTGATTTTAAAAAAGGTACTCCCAGATCGATCACCTTTATTACTGGTTTTTATTTAATAATTGATGGATGCATCTTACATTGACTGTCTTCAAGATATTATTTCCAAATTCCTTTGTAATTTGAAAGTAAGTAGGGATTAAGACTCAAAAAAAGTGGATGGTCTTTTTCTTTTGAATCTGAATTATCATCATCTTACTTCATTTATCACCGTGCCTCAATTATCTCAACTGTGAAATGGGGACAAGAGAGGGACTTAATAACAAATAAAAGTCCTTAGGAAAGTACCAAGTCATATTAAGTACTTGATAAATGTTATCTATAATTCTTATTGCAACTATCCTAATTTTCTGTTCATTTTTGAAGAAAACTTATTCATGCTTGCTACACGTTATACATTACCAGTACATATATAAAATCTTATCTGTTTACAGTGAAATGTTCCAGAGCTCCGATGGATTCAGTGAACAGGGGAGCAAAGGGAGGGCGTGATGTCAAAGACCCAAGTTCTAATCTCTCTGCTGCCACTAACTGCTAAATGACTCTGGACAAGTCATTTAACCTGAGTCTGAACTTCTACTTCTGAAAAAGCTCACCTTGAATATGAAGATCAAATGAGATAATGCAAGTGGAATTTTTTTTTAAGTACTGTTATGCAGCATTCCTGTGGCGAAGGAAACAACTCTATTTGGGAACAGCTCACAACATATTAATGAGAGAGATAAATGCCCATGGCCCCTGTATTTACATCCTTAAATGACAGTGCAATGACCTGAATCACCACATACGCTATTTACTGAATGTTCTCCGATGCCGCCAACTCATAGCTATTTTTTAAAAAATACTATGAGCAGTACTAGTTAAATGAAAGAAGAAAATTGGACGCAAAAGTAATCTCAGGCATTTACTGTGTAGCAGCTAAAATCCTCGCTTCACGCCTTTAGCATTTATTTTGATGCAGAACCCTTCCGTGCGAGTTTAAGTTCAATGTATGAACACAAGTGTATGAACAATGGCAACTAACTGGACTGGTGGTTTTCATTTCTGGTTTTAATACTCTAAAGTATATTGAATATTCTTGTATAATTACACAATATGGTTCGCAAGATTTTAAATCTTAATTTACTGAAAAGAAAATTTGGGAGTTAAAACATTCTTTGTACATTTCAACTAAATTACTACTTTTCTTAGGCCCAAACAAAAGTGTGCCACTTATTTTCGTATCAAGGCTTAATAACATGAACATATACAATGTCTACCTTTGACGACATTCTCTGCAGAATGTCTGTCTCCTAATGGAATTTAGGCAATTTGGTAAACCTCATTTGTTTGCACAGATAACATTTCTGAAAAGTAGTGTATAAACATTTTCAAGCAGGTCGTCATTTTAAACACAGCAGTGATACTCTCCATTTCGAAGAAATCCAGTTATGAAGTCTCTTGTAAGGTTTACCTTAACGACAATCTCCTGACTGACTAATGTGCAAGTTTCCATCTTCATGTACTTGGCTTTATCAGCGTGGGAGGTACACACATCCCACGAGACACTGCAGACCTTAACTGAAAATACGAAATGCCACTTAGAATACGTAAGTGCTGCTGACTAAAACAAAAGCTATACGAAAAGAATCTGTATCAGCTATAATTAAGACGTTAAAGTGGACTGCGATCTGAAGAAACGAGTTTGAAAATACAGGTAACGTGAGACCAGGAAGAACAAGGACAGAGGCCGCCGCGCCGCGGTTTCCCACGCCCTGGGTGAGAGCAGAGGCAGTGTGTGCGCGCAGCACGCAGAGAGCGACAGCTTAATAAGTATTTACTCCGCAGTGCTCCCTACTGGAGCACCGGGTCTGATGCCGCAGGCACGACGCAGACTATGGCACAGGCAGAAGCGGCTAACACAGGGGCACCCATCCTCCTCCTCTTCACAGCGCGTCCCAAAAGGGCTTGTGGGGAGGACACAGAAGAACAAACGCATCTACAGATTCCATTTAAATATAGTCAAGACTCTGTCGAAGGACATTTTAGAAATAGGAGGGAAAGTAAAACCCTGCTGACTTTAAAGATTAACATATGCGATAGGAAATCGGTGAATTCAGGTTCGAGGCCTAGGAAAGCTGTTCATGAAGTTTTCAGTTAGTTTCATTGTCGATCATATTGCAAAAGGAAACACTCTAAATCGCTCACGTGCAGCTGTTTGTGCCTCTGCCTGACGGTGACGTACTCATCAGCTCTGATGAGATGATATGGCTAACAGTCCAGAACATCACACCGTGTTAGAAGTTTATAGATGTGAAATCTTCAGTTGGTAAGAGTGTATCTCAACGGTTTACAAAACCATGGGTAGAAAGAACAGTCTTGTAGCACACAGGAGGCCCTCAAATAGTTTTGTCAAATGACAGACATCAAAAAGTTTGCTTCCAATTACTATGACTGTTCGAAAGGAAACTATATGAAAAAGGAAAAAATACTTATAATGGTATTCTAAGGATATCCTTAAATGAGATATTCGTAAAGCACTTAAAAGCGTTTGGCCCATAAGGCGGCTCTAAGTGTCCGTCATTACTCTCATCCAGTAAACTTAATGTGGCTCACGCCCACCTTTGTAGCTGCATTAGTGTAAGCCATTACCGCCACGGACAAAAAGGACTCGAGACAGGCATGCGCTACTAGCGAGAACAGAGCTGCATCGCCTTTCCATGTGGAAGAACTTTACACGTGTAACCACCATCGTCTTATAACGAAGGTTAACTCAGCAAGACATTCACATACAAGAAAGGCAAACTACGCCTGAATACTTATACTGCCACACAAATCGATCCCTTATAATCCAATGCGTCTTCTCTCATTGCATTTATGTAATTCAGAACTTCATTAAAAACTACTGGTAAGATGTATGTTCGCTTATATCTAAGAACTGCAATTAAAAAAGAAAAGAGCAATAACCCAACTGATAACTGAGCTGCACTGAGCTGCAGAAGTTCTCCTTCATATGGAAGTAGATGGTAAATGGGAGACCGCTAACGAAAGGATTGGGATATACTCTCCTCCCTCTGACTGCTGACCACAACAGAGAGGGAGGCTGAGGTAGTCGGACGATTCTGGGAAGACTACATCAGACTATGTTCTTCATACTCTCTAAGGAAGTAGCTCCAGGCTGTGCGGAGGGCCCTCAACTTGCGGGGGGCCAAGGACAACCGCTGCATTAGAAGAGCAGAGCGGTCGGGGTGAGGAACGTGCTGGCTCCCATCGCAAAGCCAGCCTGAACATCTATTTGTTGACAGTATTAAAGTCAACTCTATTGCTTTGTTTGACTTAAGGCAATGGGACTTTTGATAAAAAAAAAATAGAGATTTTAAAAATAAGGTGTCATTTTTAAACTAAACACACTAGGATACTCTCCATTTCAAGGAACTCCAGTTACGAAGTCTCTTACAAAGCTCGCCAAATAATCATCCCAATTTCTAAAATTTCAATTCAAAAATGCGTCATGAAAGTATCTACGAAACAGTTTGCACTGCACGTAAGTGGTAAGATGTACCATGAATGCTAAATGATGTAAAATAATCCACAAGTGATAGAAAGGCGTTAAGGGGTAATCGTGCAGCTTAACTGCAGCGAGCAACAAAAGCAAAATCAAAAGCTTCACACACGTCGGGGGCGGTTCACGGCGCTGAGCCACTCGCTGTGGCCAAATCGAGCCGCAGAAATGAGTCCGGGCTGGAATTACGCTAGACTCTTACTTCTCTTTGCAAGCTATTGATTAACTGCTAAAAAGTTATTATTAACTGCTCTTTTGATACAAGTAGCTTTGTTTTTGTTTTTGTTTTGCAGTAACAATTACTGCCCAAAAAGGGATGGCTAAGGCAAAGAAACATAGGGGAAATTTAAAACGTATTTTCAGAACTGTAACAGAATCTGTGGAGGCAAATAAATTTGATTCCTGCACAATAAAATAAGGTCTCTTTATCTTAATTTCAATTATTCAAATAAAATCTAGATTGGAACTTCATTTCTTTTTTTATAGTTAGTTCTGCATCATTTCATATGGTTTCAGTACTTTCGCCAAAGAAACACCTAATTTACTGAAATAGTTTTCTAACATTACAAAACTAAGCCAAAGTATACATCAAGCAGTGAAAAAAACTTTAGAAAATAAGTAAAATCTCTAAATATAAACAAAAAAGACAAAAGTAAATATGAAGCTAATTCAAAATGCTATTAGAAATATACTAAAACCTCCAATCAACAAACACACAGAGACCGCGCATGGACGCGGACAGTGGACTGGTGGTTACCAGAGGGAAGGGGGGAGCGGGAGGTAGGTAAGGACAAAGGGGGTCGCGTATTTGGTGACGGAAGATCTAACTTTGGGTGGTGAACACACAATGATATGTATAACATATGACATACTGTTGAACTGTACACTTAAAACTTATTTGATTTTATTAACCAATGTCACCCACCCCAATAATTTTAATTTTAAAAAAGTACACATGGAAAGTTAGCTTTTATAAGATTTTACAGCAGGAAAGAATTAAAGAGGAAGTATACTAGCTCTCCTTTTTGAAGGTTTTGTTTTAAAAACACTTTCTGAATAGGCAACAATCATTCTAAAAAATCCCTTTTCTTTTCACTTAATTCGGTTGGCAGGATGATGACAGACACTGCAGGGCAGCAGAGTAGGAGAAAATGAGGACACCTTTCTCCCCCAACTAAAGCACTATTAACGAAACAGAAATATTTACATCATTTTCTTTCATTTCACGAGTGTTTAGTTGTGGGTAGTCACCGACGTAATGAAATGATTAAGATGTATCAAAACTAACTTCATACTGTCAAAAGTGACAGTTTCTTAGAATATTAATTTAAAAGCTAATATAAGTAATCACAGTGATTACGCTGCGTACACAGCACAACAGCCTAGTTTATTTTGTCTCAATGAACAGGATGTTTGTAACAGTAAGTGGGTCATCATGGAGCAACAATTAGATCCTTCTAAGAAATGACTCAGAGAAAAGATGTAACCGATTTATATTCCGGATGTAACGAGCAAGCTGACATTATAGTTATTAAACAAAAGCGTCACCCGCAGTGCAGGCATTACTAGGTGGTTACCTCGACGATGTCGGAGTTGGTTCTGCTCTCGTGAGGTTCGTTGTACTCCGTGTACTTGAGGAGCACTTTGTCCATGTCGGTGCTGGCGTACTGGAACAGCTTGTTGGAGCTGTTGAAGATGATGAGTGCTATTTCACAGTCACAGAGCACGCTGAGTTCATAGGCTTTCTTCATTAACCCAAACTTTCTCTTTGTAAAAGTGACCTAGACGATCAAGGAAAAGAAGTGTATTTTGATTAAAAGCACCGGTGGTACCCGAATACAGGCTCTGTGCAGATGAGTCACTCTGACACTGAGTCAGACTGCGCAGGTGGGAAAGGTTCCCAGCCACGTGCCCCACACGGGCCTCTTCCTCACCCCCGCCTGCCACACGACTGCAGTCCTGCGTGCACCCTGTACCGCCGGGGGCCCCGACAGAGCCGCCTCCTCCGAGGTACTGCACTATCCTCGGCTGCCACTCCACAGCAGAGGGCAAGGAAACAGCCGAGCAGCGGGCCCTTACTGTCCAGTTAAAATGGCTGCCATCAGAAAGCCAGTCTCACCTCTAGTGACCACCGTTACTCAGACTTTTCTCTCGGTGACCAAGCACACCACTAATTTAGCTCACACTCCCCCCAACGAGCCCTTCTACGGCACCCACTGAAATTCAGTCTCGGATTAGCAAATTCCCTAATGCCCTCTGAATATTTCTTTCTCCAACTAAAACCTGTCACCTAAAGTCTTCTCAAGTGGAGACCAATTTTTTGTTGGTTTGTTTTTAAATATTACATTCCCTACATTCAAGGGCCTAGAAGTGTTCTTTTTGCTCCCTACTCTCCCTTCCAAATTATTTTTCCTTCCTTCCCCTTCAAAAACTCTGTATGTTTTTAAACTCATGCCCTGAAATGTATACCACCCGAGACCCTTCCTTGCGGTGGGCACTAGTGACCCGCTGGCTGCTCTCTCTCACGCGCTGATGAGTATCACCTGACTTCTCTGTCTAGCCCTGTTCTTATCTCTGGAGACTTCAGCATCTGCAGAAAAAAAAAAATCATTGCAAATACTTTGATCTCTCAATTCCTTTATGTCCCAACTTCCAAATGATCACACCTTTAACTGTCATCACCAATAATCACATCACCTCCGAAACCTCCACTTCATGCACTGCACACGGCCTGCCTCCCAGCCGGTTCTCCTATTTTGTACTCTCTCCAGAAATTCTTTAACCTAGACTTCTTGACAAAAGTGGCAATGTCACAGTCCTGGGAAGGTCTAGCCAAAGGTCCTTTGATTGGTGCTATAAGATTCAGAAGTGTGGGAAGGCCATGAAAGAAGGGGGGGGAACCAGTAGAGACACCCCCCCGTTTTAAATTTTACAGAAAAGCCATTTTTAACTTGTACCTAATATCACTGCCAAATAAGTAAGAGATAACTAAATGACCTAAACCCTGAGCTAGTATCACTCAGAAAAGAATCAGAAGAGAAAAAAAATCGTAACAGACAAAGCCACAACAAGAAAATTCAAAGAATCAAAACAGACAATAAAAAAAAATCAGTAATCAAACTCATGAAATTTTCTGGTTAAGTTACTGAACATCAAGTCACTTTCTTAGGAAGAGAGAGAAAAAAAAAATCTGTCTGATGTTATAATTCTGGCAACAATCAAAGCCAGAAGATCTTGAAATAATCTCTACAATGTTCTGGGGAAAAGTAATGGGATCCTAGGATGTTATGCCTAGCCAAGTTATACTTCAAGTCTAAAGGCAACAAACATTTTCAAACGTAAGAATACTCTGGAACGTAAGAATACCCATGAGCCCTTCTCAGAAGAAAAACAAAACTACTTGCTGAAAACATCCAGTCATTTAAGTAGAACATATATTGGAAAAGACTGGGATTTTTTTCAGTTTTCTTCATTGCTATATATACTCAGCTTCTAAAATGCCACATGACACTGGGGAGGGTGCTAAAAAAATTTGCTCAATAAATCCATAAACCAAAAACTTAGATTAACAAAAGAATACAAAAGCTACAGTAAAGAACTGGGGATAATGAATCCTTTAAATTTTGAACTATGATTAAAAAATCATGGAAATTATAATTACAACAGAATATAACTACTAATTTTAACAATATTTAAAAAAATACCAAATGTAGATTCCTGGCAAGATACTGACACAGGATCTATTTCCCCCAGTTAACCCCGTGGAACTAAAAGTATTGTGGATACTAAGGAACACTGGAGGAACGCGCGAGGCCCCCAGACGCGCTGCTGGAGTTCGTGTGCACGGCGGGGGGCAGCTGTGTGTGGAGGCGGGTCGCCTGCACGAGAGCGAGCCAGTGGGGCTATGATAAGACAAGGTTTTAGGAGCAGTTTGGGTTCAGCCGGTGCCTCCCGTCTCCACGCTGGGACACCCCATGCCTGCCGCCTCACCGCGGAGACTGGTGGCAGCGCTAGTGCAGACAGGTGTCCCCCAGATGACATCCGAGCACCGCAGAGGCACTGCGAGGGATGGGAGTGGAAAAAACACAGGTAGGGATGGACTAAGCTCCGGCCTCGACTTCCCAACCACTGGGACTCGAAACCTCCCAGGTTAAGGCTGGGAGATTTCCACCCAGAGGAAGTACCTTCTTCCACTGCTTTTCTCCCTGGAGGACTCCGTGGAAAGCTGCGATCTGAGTTTTTAAGGATATGAGCAGTGAAATGATTAACTGTGACTTTTTTGATGCCTGGGACCCTCTGACAAATTGAAATAATCAATTAAAATGATATATAATAGTCCAAATATACAAAAGATGACAAAGAATATAATTCAACTAAACTGCCAAGTCAAGAGGTATTATCAGACTGAACCAAAAAGAAAAAAAAAAAATTCACTCACACACGATTTACAAAAGATAGACCTAAAGCATAAGGACACATGGTAAGGTGGGAAGTAAATGGGGAAAAACAGACTTATCAAGAAAATACGAGTCAAAGGAGAGGTGTAGCTATACAAATGTTAGAGTAGATTTGAGACAAACGTGATTTACTGAGGATAGAGAGGGTCAATGTGTACTGAAAATTCACCAAAAAGGTATAACACTAATGTATGAGCCTAATGAAACAGTCTTAAAATATATAAAACGACATATATTAAACTAATAAAATAGAGAAACTGACGAATCCACTACTGTGGTTAAGTGCAATTATTAATAGGTCTCAATGAGCCAAAAAAAAAAAAAAATCACAAAGAATATAGATGATTTGAATACAAAATACGATTGGCCTAATAAACATATACTGAATTCTGCATCTAACAATTAAAGAATACACATTTATCTCAAGTCCACTTGTAACATTCACAGAAACTGATCAGATTCAGGAAATAAAGCAAGCCTTAACACATTTTAAAGTGTTCACGATCTATTTATAAAGGCGACATAAACCACTATAAAACACCATGAGTCCTAACATAAGAGCGTTTAGTGTTTAAGACTGAAAGATACTGTCTGATACAGATAAAATACATACAGAATTTATGAAGAACTTCTAAAAAAAGGTCAACAACCCAGCAGAAAATGGGCAAACCTCAAAAACAGGTAACATTTCACTTTCATTAGACCAGAAAAAAAAGTAAAAGAAAATGAAAAACAAAGTGAGAAAGAGAAGAAGGAAAGACGGGAAGGAGGGAGGGAGGGAGCTTGGTTACAGAGGGAAATATCGTTCCAGTGACCTGAAGTGTGACTTTATCTTCCCAGCTCAAGCACTGGTCATTCAAAACTCCATCCGCTATGATCCCCTTCAGTGACTGCTCCCCAACACCGCACCACCAGAGAGAGGCCTGTGGGTCCTTTCGCGAACTCTCTCCGTCACCCAATCTTACTTCTTCTTGCCATATTCTTAACTCTCCTACGTAGACTACGTATTTTAATGAGTCCCAGTGCCTAAGTCTCTCAGATACATATAGTGGGTGTTCAAATTTGAATGAAAACAATGACATCTCTTCTGCATAGAAACAAGACTTCCTCTCTTAATGCAATAATAATGCAACTTGTAGCTCAATGCAAAAATTCAGAAATCGGTATTATTAATATACCCTTTTAGTGTGGACAAACTGTGTCTGTGCCAAAAGCACACGAGGAGAAATTCAGAAACCCTTACCCCGTCTGGCAGCTTGGCAAGAAGCTGACTTAGCAGGTAAATTCCAAGTACAAACAGGCTCATTTCAGTTGCTGAGCTACAGTGGCAAGCTCCACCTTTTTAACAAGGTCATTTCCTCTCCCTGAAAGGCTGCCTCGCACGGTCACTTCCATGTCCCTCGTTCCCCTTCCCCTCTAAAGACGCGGAGTCCTTGCCAGGCAGGTCCAGGCTACCTGTGCTCGACAGACACATAACTCTCTATGGGGTGATGGGAGCTCAGGGGATCTCGTGTGCTTCGCTACCTGCTGCTGGTAGGTTATTCCCTCCTCGGCCGTCTTTCACATGGCTACAGCACATGTTCACGAAGCAGGTCCACCCCATGCCTCCTCTACACATCACAATCCTCAGATCTGTGAAGGGACGTTTACTTGCGACCTTGCTCAGAATCATTCCTTTGGAACGATGCAACGGTTACTTTATCAGTCTTCCCTATTCTGTCAAGATCTGTAATGAATCACAGCGCGTGGCTGCGAGCCTTCCACTCCAACTACGGAATCTCCACGAGCTGAAACGATGCAGTCCGCGGGCAGGCCTGACCACTCCCGCCACCTTCGCCACCGGCCGCTCGGCTGAGGGGAGCCTCCCATCGCCATCCACACCACCAGGCGAACAGCTACTCAGACTTCGCAGAGTACATCCTGAGTACTGTTTTCTGTTCCTGGTGAGCTTCCAGAATCCAGCTGTTCTGGAACCTTCTCCTGATACGGAACCTTTCCAAGCTCTGAATAGTGGTTTGTTTACAAAAGGCTATGAAATCATTTTTTCTTCTTTCCTTTAAACCAAGGGGTTGGCAAGCTTTTCCGTGAAGGGCCAGACAGTGAAGACTTTAGGCCTACGGGTCACACAGTCTCTGGGGACACTACTCAACGCTGTTGCTGCAGTGTGAAAACAGCCACAGACAACATGGAAACAAGCGGACACAGCAGGGTTCTCACGCTGCTTTATTTATTAAAACAGGCCGCCCGCCCATGGACCGCGTTTGCCAACCCTGCTCTAGACCCTTCGGACTTTGGTATTCACGCACCACAGCATCATTATAATGGTCGTGAATTTGTATGGGTTTACTGGCACTAGTACTGAGAGTTAACTTCAATATGTTTTATTAATTAAAGCTGAGATATATAATAAATGTTTTAGAGTATTTGTGATAATGAGAGTATTTAAAAAAACAAAACAAAACAAAACAAAAAAACCTCATCATTTGTTGGTTAACCAGAAAACTTAACGAACCAGAACACATTTATTGATAGCTGTAGTTAACTTAGGTATTACTTACTTATGAAAACAAAGGTGATAACTTAAAATATCAATATACAGATAAGTATCAATCAAATGGGTAGATTAAATATAAAAGATAAATCTAAACTCTACATACACAATGAACAGTAGTGATAGAACTGTGATTTTACTTTCCTTTTTGTCTATGTTTTTATAATTAACACATACGATTTCTGAAATAAGAAACACATTTCTTATTAAAGCACATTATGAAAAGCCAAAAGTTTTTGATTGCTAAAATATTTAATTTAGTCTGGAAATAAAATATGTAGACTTGACATTAAATTTAAGAAAAATTCAATCATTTAACCCTACACTCCTTTTTAAAAAATATTTACATCAATTAAGCAGATAAAATTTTTATTTACCTGTCGGTTCCTTTCATCCATTATGCGTGTGATTTGTATTTTCTTCCGCCCCATTTTCAGTCACCTTTCCTTCTATTCCAAATATTAATTCAAAAATTAATTTTCTTCAATACCCTAATGCATCGTACACAGCTTCTATTATTTCAGCTTCTAGTCCAAGGGCTACAGCTGAAATTTTCTATAAGATCTAAAAGAAAACACAAATTAGAAAATTTAAGTTCTATAAGTTTGTAAATCAGCAAAATGTTATACAAATTTCAAACATGCTTTTATGCTGCACATTGACAGCATTATTAGGTGAAATTTCTGGTTATATAAAATTAGTAAATAAGTTGAAGTCTTATTAAATTTTCCCCTAAAATTCTCTTGAATGTTTTCGTGGCTCTAGTTTTAGCTCAAAGTGTTTTTCTCAATGCATACAACGGCAGCAGCAACGACGAGAGCCAGCGCTTGGGATTCTTCTGTGTCCCACGCACTTTTCCGAGTACCTGCTTATGTTTTAACTCATTCGATCCCAATTGCAATGTTCTGCATTAGTTACAGTTTATCTCATTTTTATAAATGGGGTTACTGAGGCAAAGAGATATTAAATAAGGGGCAGAGCTTGGAATATGAACTCATGGTGCCTGGCTCTACAACTTCTCTAAACATTACAGAATATCTTTAAAAGCTTCTGATGGCCTCCATGTCAAAAGATGAACTAATAATCTGCAGAGCCCCAATCCACCTTTACAAATAGTAATAGCAAATTACTATTTGTCTATCCACAAAAACACTATATACTTCCATAATAATATGCTCTTAAATAAATCACTAGTCCTTTGGCTATTAATGAACTCTTTATCAGTTGAGATTCAATTGGAATGCCATCTCCCTGATGAAGCCGAGACCAATCCCTCCCTGTCACTCACCCGCCACCGCGGCAGAAAAACCAGAGCACCCAACTTTGTGGAGGTGGGTGTATAAATTCCATTTCCTCTGAGTCTGAATCTTTCAAAAACAAGGATTTCCTATTCCACCTATCTCTAGAATAGAATGACTGGCAATGATATAATCTGTCATGCTCTGAATGACAGTTGTGTCAAAAACCTGGTGCTTTCAAACATATGTAATAAAATATTTATGGAGGACTGGGAGACAAATGCTAAAACATTCACAATAATAAATTCTCTGGGGAATTTTATTGAAATATTTTAATCATTGTGCATGTATATCTATTGTACTGTACAACTGTACTGTACAAATCCAGAGTCTGAGTAAATCTGGCTTTTGCTCAAAAACAATGAGCTTTCCAATTCTTATCACTCTCGTGGCATTTCTTACGTATCTTCCCTCATTCATTCTTTCTTCATTCATACAGAGCATTAATTGATCATCTATTAACTACTGACAATGTATTAACTGATCACCTACTTGCAAAAAAATGTGCTTTCAAATACTGAACTAGACACATTGGATAACATGGTCAAGAAAAAGAGGCAATGATTTCTAATCTCGCAGAGTTCAGAGTCTAGTACCCCTACAGACATTAATTAAAGCATCATATAAATGAATCTGTGTAATTCAAAACTCAAAAGTTCATTTTATCTGACCTAAATTCATGAGTCAGGGAAGGCTTGCCTGAGAATGTGTCTCATACTCATATATACCCTGATGAGGGTAATGTATTACGCAGAGAGAATAGCATGTGTGAAAGCCGCCTGACAAGGGAAAGCGGGGGATATTAGCAGCGGTCCCCAATCTTTTTGGCACCAGAGACCAGTGCTTCTATGAGAGTCTAATGCCCGATGATGATCTGAGGCGGTGATGCTAGCGCTAAGGAGCAGCTGCAAATACAGATGAAGCTTCGCTGGCTCACCCTATGCAGCCCAGTTCTTAACAAGCCACAAACCAGTAATGTCCACAGCCTAGGGGCTGGAGACCCCGACGAGAAACTGAAAGATGGCTAGTCACTGGCGGGAACCAAGCAAACAAGCAGCTGTGCCACAGAATGTTTGTTTTCTCAACAGATTGCAACATAAACGATAGAAGTTGGCTTACTCCAAATCATTTTCCCTAACAGCTCACGTTGCATCCAATCTCCATTTTGAAAACTTGCACTGCAGTAGGCGAAATAAATATTCATACATTTCACTGCAGAGATGTTATGCTGACACCTATAAGGCATAGGAACTATACTCTCTCGTACAATCTAACAATTCTGAATTCTAGAATACATCTGAGCATTTTGCTTTTGACAGTGGGGGAGGAGGCTGCTTCGAACCAACCTTACTCTGAGAACCAGAACAGCAAAACTAAAGTCATCTATTTAAAACCACTGGAGAACTTCCAAGACAGTGAGAATTTGTAGAGCTGAGATCTGGAAGAAACAGGTGAAACCAAACTTTAGACTCATTTTTCCCCTAGAGTCATTTGCGGACTCTTAAATTATTGGCTAAGAGGCTGAGAAGCTAAGCAGATCTTTCGAGGGATCTATGGGTGGGACGCGAAAACTAGATCCAGGGCCTGCCAAGGAGGAAAAGCCCCAGTAAACACACCAGGGATCTGGAGGGAATCGAAAGGACTATGCCTGAGGTATAAAGGTAAAGCAGGTGTACACCAGGCCACACAGAGGGAGGCACAGCTTCAGCTAACCTCAGTCCCTGCTTGAATTGAGATAATCAGACCTACCTAATGCCATTAACCTACCTGCATGCTAGTAAAATATTCTCAAAAGATTTCAGAAAAAGTAAATCTTATCAGCAAAAAAGTATCATCCAGAAATTCAAATTATCTTATCATTTTATACAAAATGTCTGAAAATAAAAAAAATAACCAGTCAAGATCTGACTGAAAACCAAAATTTTTAAATGGCAATAGAAATACGCCCATAGTAGATCCAGATAATGGTGTTATCAGACGGGGACTTTAAAATAATTTAATGTGCTCAAAGAATTTTAAAAAAAAAAGAAAAAAAAAAGAATTTCAGCAGAGAATACTTAAAAATATGAAAAACAAAGAATAGAAAAGTACCATTTTGAAAACAGAAATTAAGAAATTGGTGGATGAGTTCAACAACTGGTCAGATATAGCTAAAGAAAGAACCAGTGACCCAAAAGATAATAAAGAAGAAAATATCTATACTGAAGCCCAAAAAGACACAAGAAGAAATACAGAAGAGTGTGAAAAAACTATGAAACATGAAGAAAAGATCCAAGATACATGTAACATGAGCATCTTAAATGATGCAGAAAAAGCATCTGCAAAATACAATACCCTTCTCTGACAAAATAACCAACTGAGATGGGAAGAAACTACCTCAACCTGGTAAAAATCATATCGGAAAATCTCACAGCTTATACCATAATCAGTGGTGAAAGCTTTTCCTCTAAGATCAGAAACAAGACAAGAATGCCTGATTTCACTGCTTCTTGTCAACAATGAAATGGAAGTTCTAGCCAGAGCGATTAAGATAAAGAAACAAAAGGCATCGTAATTGGAAAGAAAGAAGTATAATTATCTGTTTGCAAATGACGTGATCTTACATGTAGACTCTGTTGAAGATTCCACAAAAACATTGTTAGAATAAGCAAATTCATCAATATAGAAGGATACAAATCAACACACAAAAATCAGCTGTATTTCTATACACTAATAATGAAAAGTCTGAAATAAGAAAATAATTCCATTTTCGATAGCAACAGGAAGAGTAAAGTACTCAAGAATTAACTTAGTCAATGAGGTGAAAGACTTATACGGTGTACACTAAAAAACAAATGATAAATTCATGACATAATAGATAGACATCCATGCTCATAGACTAAAAGACTTAATGTTGTCAACATGTCAATATTATCCAAAGCAATTTACAAATACAATAGAATCCCCATCAAAATCCCAATGCTGTTTTTTGCAGAAATAAAATTCATATGGACTCTCAAGAAACTCCAAATAGCCAAATCTTAAAAAAGAATAAAGTTGGAGAACTCACAGTCCCTAATGTCAAAATTTTCTACAAAGCTACAGTAATCAAAATAGTATAGTACTGGCATAAAGACAGACCTGTAGACCAATAGAACAGAATAGAGAGCCCAGAGATAAATCCACCCATACATGCTCATTGTCGAGAAGGGTCAATGGACACTAACAACACAGTAAAACAGCAGCCCACAGAACGGGAGAAATTGTAAATCACAATATCTGATACAAGGTTAATATCCAGAACGTATATTTTTTTAAAAAAAAAAACAATACTCAACAACATAAAATGAACCACCCAGTGTTAAAAACAAGCAAAGGACCTGAATAAACATTTCTCCCAAGAAGATATACAAATGGCCCATAAGCACATGAAAAGATGCTCATCGCTAATCACTAGTGCAAAATACAAATCAAAACTACTCTAAGACACCACTTCACACGAATTTGGATGGCTATTATCGAAACAACAACAGAAACGAAAACACCAAGTGTTAAGTGGACGTGGAGAAATTGGGACCTTTGTGCACTATTTTGGAAATGTAAAATGATACAGTTGCTGTGGAAAACAGTATGGCGGTTACTCAAAAAATATACACAGAATCACCACTTGATCCAACAATTCCACTTCTAGGTATATACACAGAGAACCGAAAGGACAGACTCAAATAACGTGTTTGTATGCCAGTGTTGACAGAAGCATTATTCACAATGGCCAAAAGGGGCAAACGACCCAAATGCCTGTTGACGCGAGGAGAAGCAAAATGTGGTACACACATCAAGTGGAATATTTTTCAGCCTTACAAAAGAAAATCCTCTCGCATGCTATAACCTGGACGAACTCGGAAAATATTATGCTAAGTGAGATAAGCCAGTCGCAGAAAGACAAATAGCATGTAATTCCACTTAGATGAGGTACCTAGAGCACTCAGATGCACAGACGGCAAGGGAAATGGTAGTCGCCAGGGACAGGAGGGAGGAAGGGACGGGGACTTCTTGCTCAATGGGTGCAGAGTCTCCGTATGGGATGATGAGAAAGTTCTGGAGATGGGTGGTGCTGACTGCTGCACAGCAATGTGAATGTACTTAATGCTACGTTATGTACATTTCACCAATTTCAAAAAATACAAATACTCAAAAAAAGTATGTACACGCCTTTAAAATAACTGCAGGATTCAGATTTTATTTACACAAGCTAACCACTACCTCTTCAGGTCAAATGATAAAGTGAAAGAAGTTAGTGGAAAACGGCAACATTCAAAACCTGCCTTTAAAACTCAAACCTATCTTCAGCAAACACAGATGGGCACTTTTTTCCCCACAGAAAAAGTCATGTATCTTAGGGGAGAAAAATAATCTAATTAAATCGCAAGGCCTACAGAACTGTATTCAGGCAACATTAATACTGTAAAAAATTAGTCTGAACTCTCAGTTAACTGAAAATTTTTTTTTAATGTCTTTTTTTTTTAAATCAGAAACTAGAGTTTAAAAAAGATTTCTGATATGGGCTCTGCTGTCTTAAGAGGTATTATCATAGGAACCAGCACCCAGATTCAGACCAATTGATACTAACGCCCATCACAGATGTTCAGTCTTTTTAAATCAAGTTCATTTACTGTTTTAAAGAACCTTGTTGCTTAAGTAAATATCTATTTTAAGAGCGTGGACTATAAACAAAGGTGAACTTTACTTTCAACTCGGCCCTTATTAAATAAACACCAATTCTCAGAGTTCATCAGAACACCCCATTCTGATGGTTCTAGTAAATCAATTATGTACTAAATCTTTTAAAGCTACTAAAATAAACTTTGTAAGAAAAAAATTATGTACAATCAACAACCGAACTCTCAATAAATTAACAGGTATCTATCGAGAGAAAATCTTTAGTGATTCATCACTTCTTTAAAAGAGATCTTAAGAATTCAACTTTGCACCTATTGAACTTGAGACGATGGTCCAGAACCACACGACTGGGAATGCCAAGCAGGAAGCTAGACACAAGACTCAGACATCGGGGCTACAGGACGCCTCTGGGGGTCCGGGGCATATGGATAATACTAACGTTGCGGCGGAAAATGTGCTCATCTAGGGATAAAACGTAAAATGAAAAGAGAACAAAAGCCCCAAGGAACAAAACACTTATTATTGTCATTAACAAATGAATAGCCTAAAACTGTCCTCTCAACGTAAGGTTTTCAACAATTTGGCCACCATTAAAAATGTTTTTTTCCAGGAAGAAATCTGACTTTCAGCTTCCCTTGAAAAATCTATTCTACTTTGAAGAATTCATTCTAAAAAAAAAAACAATAAGACAGTAACCAAAAAAAAGTATGTACATAGATGTTCATCCTGATGTGATTCACATACTGAAACCATGGAGGGGACGTACTATGCAAGCGCACAGGGCTAATCTGTCTCTGTAACGAGGCGGCCATGAAAAGCTTGAACATTTCACCACAAATGTTCACAAGACATTGTTGTGGGAAGAAAACATATATAATTCTAGTACTGCTTTTAAAAATTCTGGAGATATGGTGTGCACAGACAAAAGGGCACTGTGTGTATATTCACATCCCTGAAATTAATAACTTGGACAGTTTTTAAAAATGATTTTTTTCCTAAAATAAATGTCATCGTTGTGACAAGGATAAACGTTATTACAAACAACAAAAAATGATGGCTGCTTTTAAAATTCAGAAGAGAAAGAAATCCTGAAAACCAGAAAGCATGAACTTTAAACATTACTAAAATGTTACTTCTACATTAGCAATTTTGCAATTTCCAGGCACTCTTTCTTCATGACTTGCTTGGAATTTCAAAGCATTATCTGACTGCTGAATGAAAAACCAGGATCCCAGCCCCAACCATGTCACTAAACTAGTTGCATAATTTCTGGTACCTGACAATTTCTAAGTAAAAGAAACTGTTCTTATAACAAGAAAACTGAAATTATACATATTACATGTACCACATGAGGCCAGAATAAAATACTATACATTTGCAAATATTTGAGGAACAAGTGATTCATTATTGCTATTAACAAACATATTGCTAAGCGTAGCATGTTATTAATATTTATGATCAGAAAACAAAATGAGTACTTTATTTTCTGTGTGCCTATTTCACATACTTACTCCCTTTGAACCATATTAATACTTTTGCATATACAATAGAAATCAGAGAAAAGATTAAATGGCAAACATTATCTTGTAATTTCCAACAACTGAATGTCAAATTGTTATCAAAAAAGCAAACTAAACATGAAATAGATAAAATTACTAATATCTGAGTAATATAGTGTGTTATATATATAAATCTACAGTGTTTACATTTATAAATAGGTTATACTTTAAATTGTTCCCTTCCATTTAGTACATACTTATTTGATTTCTTCCTTTTTCTGTAAATAGTTTATCAAAAAGAGTGCTGAGTCTATATTGTTCCAGGAACCATTTTAAATTATTTTCTTTAGCAAATTTCAATCAACCTACTCGAAAAAGAGTAGAATCCTATAATTTCCCACTTACCTAAGAAATCATCTTATATTGTAACCCCTACTCCTTTAGCAAAGAAAAGGCTGAAATCGAAGGAGAAAAGTATGTCATCCAGTCTCAGTTTGGCCAGAAACTTTTCTACTTAACATGGCAGCTGTCCCTCAACTTTGGTCATTCAAGTACTAAACTTCTCAATCTTTCTTCTAATTATGTACAACTGTACACTATTGTTTATCTATTTTATCTTTACATCGATTCCCTTTTCTACTTTACTAAATGTACTTAAACGCAAAACTTTACTATTGCTGTAACAGAAAAATTAGTGTAACTTACCACAAACGAAAGATAGCCTTAAAAATAACAAAAACAAATATGAAGTAAAACAGAAGCAATTAACTACAACGCTGGTATGCATATATGTGTATGTATGTGTATCATGGTATTATTACTTCTAGTTTCCAAGATTATATGGTAAATACGTATATAACCTATGTAGAATACACCACTGATACACTAAAGTACAGGCTATATTCCAATTTTGTCAACTGTCCCAATAATGTTCTGTAGAGCTCCACCCTCAATACAGTATCTATCCAGGATGACATCACATTTAGCTGTCAGTCTCTTTAGTCTTCGCCTAGAAGTTTCTTGGCCTCTGCTCTTCATGACATTGACATTTTGAAGACTACAAGCCAGTTATTTTATAGAATATTCAAAGAATAAATTAGGTTTTCCTCACATTTAAATTCCCAGCAAAAATACTAAAGGTGATTTTACATTCCTTGTAGGGTATCATAACCAGAGGCATTTGATGTCCATCTACCCCTTACTGATAGGCATTAAATTCTTATTAGAATGTCAAGCATACATAAAGTATTGTATAAATGTCAGTCAGTATTTCAGCTCTGACATTCCATAATTCTAATTAATATTTATTAAACACTTCTAAAAATAAAGTCTATATCATTTGAAGATTACAATCTCTACTGAACAAAGATAGATTTTATCTTTGTGAATACTATGCAAGACAACATAAATCATCACCAAAACGATAGTGTATAAAGTTGAAGGACTTCCCAAGAGTTATTAAAGATGTCATTATTACAGGGGGGGGCGGGGGGGGAGGAATTATACTTGTCCAACTTCACTGGTCAGATAAGACACTATTTGCTTCTGTACAAAGTTTCTTTCACGCTTTTAGGGAAACCACAAAATGCTGCAAAGGGCAAAAAGAATCCTACATCGATTTTCCCAAACCCTCCCAAATCAAACTCTACTGTACTTCTCTGCTGTGCTCCTCACAGTAACCACGGTGAACGCTTCCAACTCAAGGGGAAGCTCTGCGTGGCCCACCCACACGGTAAGGACACAATGACAACTCCGCGGCTGCCCAGAAGCGCCAAGGCTTTGCCATTCCAAAAGTCTGTGTCTTAAAAAAATTAACTATAAATACATATTGCATTTACAAAGTACAATAAAAAAATCGGGTGACAATCATCAATAATTGGAGCCAGGAAAACCACCATTACCTCCCAGTGACATCTGAACAGGAGCATGGAGAAAATTTCTCATCTTTGGATTAACAGAAAATCACCTATAAGAGTTCCGATTACTAACATCCATCTGCATTAAACACTTTTTCCTAAACCTCCATATTACTTTATAATGCTTAACAGCCAACAGTTAGAAAACGGATGTGGACCCCACCTCTTCCTGTCACACATAATCGAAATGAAGCCAGAGACAACAGAAGTCCCCCAAAGCCCCAAAGCCCCAAAGCCCATCAGGAAAAGAAGTGGGACTGATCCCGGCATCCGAAGTAATAGTTCACGTGACATTTACGCCGCCAGGGACCTCGTTTTCAGTAATATTATTAGAGGAAAGGACAATCCCCAAAAGGTAAAAACTTTTCATATTCTCAAAATAATCAGATTTCCAGACATTAAGACAACCGAGATCATAAAGAAAACACTTCGAACTCAGTGAAATTTGCCCTGTTTATCTGATAAGGTATTTACTGACTACCATTAAAGAGAAATATATTTCCAAAACAGCCAAGTGTTTCAATGTTTACTTTTATGTGAGAAATAATAAACATATCAAGCACAGAAGAGGAGACATATACTCCCATAAGAATATTCTCACTCTACAGAGCAGGTTACAATCATTGTCTTCCAAATAAACACACAGAATATAAAAAGACCACGGAACAAAAATCTTTAAGTTTTTATTTTGCTAACAAGCCCGCGGCCATTACAAACAGAAGGAAGACTCCAGACAGAATCCTTCCTGCCTTTCATTCCTAAATGAAATCAAGATGATTTTTTTATATGGCAGAGATTATTTCATATAATTAATTAACAACAAATATTAACGAATGCATCCCAAGAAATTTTGGTATATTTCCATTATATTTCTATCACGAAAAGAGGTGATTCTTTCCATTTCAACTAATTTGACTATCTCCAGAGAATTAAGATACAGTTTAAAGCGAAACCCTAACTAAAACAGTATTATGTACTTAACAGAATAAATAATGTTACTAATTACCAATGAGAGTTAAGTCTCCTAATCAATATAATGTTTCTGCATTCTAACTTTTACACAAGAAAGGATTTTAAAGTCCAGCTACTCAAAAAAAGATTTCACTTTATACTATACAGTTGAACCTGGGGTCGAATTGCGAGGGTCCACTTATGCGAGGATGTTTTTCAATAAATACTGTAGATGTATTTTCTCTTATGATTGTCTTAACATTTTCTTTTCTTTAGCTTACTTTATTGTAAGAATACAGCATATAATACACATAACATACATAATATGTCTTCACCGACTGTTTATGTTGTCGTTAAGGCCTCTGGTCAACAGCAGGTTATTTAAGTGTTTAGGGAGCAAAGTTATACGTGGACCTGCAACTATACAGGGGTCGTTGCCCCTAAGCCCACAATGTTCAAGGGTCAACTGTACAAAACTTCAGCTAAGAATATTAAAAAGCCTCAAGATAACATTATTCCTATCCTAACAAAGAGGAAGAGCCAGACAATCTATAAAGCATAACTTTTCTCGAGCAGCTTATCAAAAAGCGGAGGTTGCAAGGCAGCCATGGGAATGGAATTCCAAAGGCTATGAGCCTCTCTGAGGCTGAAGCACCTGCAGCAGAACTCAGGAGAAGGAGGTGTGACCACAGACGCTGCAGCAGAACTCAGGAGAAAGAGGCGTGACCACAGACACTGGAATCGGCTGCCATCTGAAGGGGGCCTTGCAGGCTGAGTGGGCTAGCAGGGCAGTTTAGAATCTCCGGAAAGCCCGGACGAAGGGGAGTGTATTTCTATGGACCTGTTCTATGTGCTCACAGGAAAGGTTAGGGGACAATAAAAAAGACGCGAGAGAGGACCCCTTGGTGACACACAAATTTCTGTCCACCTTCCAGGCATCGGTTATTTTACCGATTGGGCTACAGTCAAGTAAATTTCTCTTACCCTTAGTTTTCAAATCTATAAAATGAGAACAAGTTTTCACATACGGTTTTGTGAAGACTCATGAAGTCCTTGTTTGGCACTAGTCACATATCGGGTGCTTAAAAAAATTATACTATTATATTCCTCAGTTTATTCCAACTCCAAGTACCCATTTGCTGATCATAAAATTAATGAAGGCAGCAGCACAGGCTTGGCTGCCACTTAGAGAACATCTAAAAGGCAAAGGAGCCCAAAAAGGGGGGAGAGGTTAAGAAGCAAACGAAAGATCAATTTTAAATTCTGCTTATTTAATAAGACATTTAGAAAAGTTCATCGGATAATCTATAATAAGCGGAAAGGCTGGTTCTTTGGAAGAAACCTGTGGTTCTTTTTTAATGAAAGGAAGAATCATCTTTTAATTTACCTGGATTCATAGTTCATGATTTAGATACACTGGATTTTCATCAAGAATATATTTTTTTTAACCTGTTTTATATCATGGACATCACAATAATTGGACTGGATTTATTAACAAGATTCTTTATTGCCTGTGGGGCTTCTGACTACAGAGAGAAACGCTCGTTATTCTTTATGCCTTTTTTTTTTAATGTTTGGGTTCCTTGATGTCTATATGTAATTTAAAATAAACACCATTAGATACTTAAAAGGAGATTCCTAGTCCTTTAGTTCCAATGATGAAAATAAAAGATGAAACAAAATAAACCAGGATCTTTAGAAGCAATCCAGAGCAAAGAAGTCTACGGCTAATTATTGCTTTTTTTCTCCCTACAGACATAAACGCAGCCTAGGCCTAGGCCAACCACACACCACCCAGGGGTTATGCTGGTAGTAAAGGACAACTAAAGAAATTTAGAATGAAACGGTAGAACGTGAAAATGACAGCAGAGAGAGAGAAGAGAGGCCAAGTAAAGGGACCCCGGAACTACTTTAATTCTGAACTTCTTGTTAGGTAAGATGGTAAAATCCTTCCCGTTTTGGTTAGCCTCTCTATTACCTGCAGCAGACATCCTCCCTGATACACACAAACAGATACTTTAAGAGCTGATAGTAACCTGTTCCCAAAAGGAAAAGTAAATTATAGATCATTTAAAAATGTTTCAAGTAGGTTATTTGCATATAGAATCATAAATATTCTTTTCTTGATCTATCACCTACTCTGTGATTTTTATTCTAGACAAAAAAGATGTATAAATGTTCATAAGACCAAAATCTTCCAAGTCAAAACACCAGGTAATACAGAAGGCTAGAAAGAAAATTCCCTGTAAATAAATACAGATCATACAACAAAACATATATATGCTTAAATACGAATTTGCTACACAGTTCTAAAGAAAGCTATTTCTGATATCCTATAGGTACCCAGTATAGCACGGTCTTTAAAAGAAATGGTAATGTGTAAACTGAACACAATTAAAAATTGATGGGTGAGAGGGGAGGTAGATGGAGTAAAAGGGGACAAATACGTGGTGACAGAAAGAAATCTAACTATGGGAGGCAAACACACAATGCAAAATATATATATATATATATATATATGTATGCCTTACTACTGAATTGTACACTTGAAACTTACTGGATTTCATTAACCAATGTCACCAAAAAAAAATGCTAAACAACAGGGCTGGACAACAGAAGCCAGCATTCAAAGATGAGCAATTCTTGTAATATTCACAGATCATAATCATATGCCAAAAAAGTAAATTAATAAATGAGATTAACAAAGCAGGAGACAGTGGAAGGGTCAGCTTGCTGATGCAGCTACTCACCGCTTCCAAAAATTCAAGTACCATGCGAGACTGCTTCGAAATTCTCCCACATTCGGCTGACCAATCCGAATTCAGTGTCTGCTTCGGACGGGTTCTGCTGGCACAGTGAGACAGGTTTTTTCTTCACTGTTGACGAGAAATCCCATGGCCACAGCTCTCAACAGTGTACCCATCAACCAAAAGAAATGTGAATACGGCATCATTTTACAGGCATTCAGCACCCAAGAAGTGAAGGCAGATGATAGGTGATTTTTTTTTTTTTTAATATGCCTCAGACTTTCTGCAAAGGGCCTACCAAAGAAAGGTATTTATCCCAAAGCCAGATCCCGACAAAGGAGCTAGACTGTGAATACTAAGCTTAACTGCCTCTCACCGATGTTTAGTAGGCAGTAACAAGTACTGGTAATATCAACAAAAAACCGCTCGAACTGTACATTCTCTGTCAGACAAATTTGAGAATCTACCTTCCTGCCGGTTCTCTGCCCTTACAGAATTAATTTGCGATCACTTTTAATGTGAGAAAATGTTTCTTTGTTCCCTCTAAAATAGGATGTTTCACTTAGTGTTTACCAACAATTAAATCCGGGCAGAAATTCAAATTCTAAATTAACTTAAGACTATCATTAAACTACTGTTTTATGGAAAATTAACACTCCACTTCAGCCAGAATTGTACATGCTGTATCTAATTATATATTTTTTTAAATACAATGATATGTTGTATGAACACAATGACGGCTATTAGTCACTATTTAAAAAAATGATCCAACGGCAAAAAAAAAAAAACCACTTTACTATGAATATAAAATTCATACACTTATATGGTCATTACTTGAAAACGCAGTTTTGCGTTCACAAAGGCAGAACATGCCCTACGTTCATTCACAGGGTAAAATTTAAAAACACTAACATCTGATTCAAGGGATAAGATCGACAGAGGCTAAAAATACGTAGAGCTTTAAGAATCCCTTACTAACTAGAAAAGGGACGGCTTAAAGGACTGTCTGTATTGTGACAGATATTCTGGCCTGCAAAACAATTCAAATGCTGTAAATCTATAGAAAAGAAGGCAAGGAATCATTATGTCTCAAGGCCACTATGAACAGTGGTATAGGCTGTACCCTGCACATGGCATGGGGCCAAGAGAAGGCCCACGGGCACTGAAATTCAGGTTGCCCCCCACTCTCTAAGCCCCGGAACCCTAGCAGAGGGCAGCACTCACCAAAACTAGGGGACGAGCCTTTTTCTGACTGAAAAGCGGGCTGAGGCCTGGCTATGACACCTCATAGCAACTACCTGTCGAAAAGTAAGGACAACTGAAATACTGAATGAATATTGGTGCCTTTCTCTGAAATTCTAACACCAAAATATCACTTCTTATTCTCAATCTTTTAGGTAATATTGTCAACATAACCAAACATAAAGAGGTTGGGAGAAGAAAGAGGTAATCTAAAAGCTGGTTAAAATATGTATCTTAATTTAGATTTTTCAATATATTTTTGTATGTTTCAACCCTACATTTTCAAATTAGAGATATTGTAAAGCTGAATGCAAAAAAATTAGAGGAAAAGCTTAGGGGTAAAATGTGAAAAGCCTATTCCTATTAAGGAAATATATGCCTTGTTTTATACACTATGTAAGTAGTGCTAAAAGTCTGTATTGGTCAAATAATCGGTAAAGCATTTTTAATTTTCTACAGAAATTAATTAATTTTATGAAAACTAGAAGTAATTTTTAGTATCTGTATCACTCTCTTCTTTTAATTGCATGGGAAATACAAAGTTTTTTTAAATTGTGCTTTCTTAAAGTAAGACATACTTTTATTTAAAAATTATATAAAGTATCAATCATGATAAATAATCCAAAGTACTGCCTAAAAAGACATTATAAAATCAAACTTTTGCATCAGAATGACCAGTCTATAAAGTTTCCATTTTACTTCTAGATAAACTAATGAACATGCTTGTCAGGGACTCGATTCTTCACTATTTCAATCCGTACTTCAAACAGAGCAAGAATATAGCTCAGACTCTTACAGGAAATTTTAAGGACTGAAGGTGACCAAGGTTTTGCCACCCCAAAATGGGCCTTTTGGGGTACTGATTTTAAGCTGGTTATTAAACAAAAGACTCAGAGGGAACCTTTGGGCCTGCCCCTTGCCGGCTTAAAGGAATTCAGACAGAAGACCCAGCTTCAGGAAAGAAACCAGCGTGCTCACCTTAGCCTGTTTGAATTAAGTGTGACAGGCAGGGAGGGAGGAGCCAAGCAAGAATCTGTTCTTAGACTCCCCTCTGTGTCTCATTGTTTCTGGTTTGTGCGGCAAGAATGTGTTTACCGCATGTTTGCTCTTTCCCATCTACCTGTAGATTGTCTGCTCCCCCTCTGAAATCCCAGACCCCTGCTCCCCTTATCCTTTGTCCAAAATGGCATATAAACCTCAGCTGCCAATGGGTATTCAGGTCAAATATCTTATAGCAACCCCAAATGGACATCCATAATAGATTTTCTCCTGTTACTCTGTCTCATGCTAATTTATTAGCCCAGCTAGAAGAACTTAGAAGCTAGGAGGAAAGTTATTTTTTGCGCCCCCACAAGCTATAACCACAGGGCACCTTGGACTCCATAGAGATAGGCACAATATTAAAATTATTGGAAAGGAGACTGTAAACTGCCTTTATTAAGACTCAAGCCCATCCACACATGACCTTCATAGCCAGATTAATTATGCCTCCAAAAGAGCAGCGTCCTGTCTCCACACGGATGCACAAGAGAAGTGAAGGACACGGCAAGGCGAGGCGTGGAGACGAAGATGACGGTCCCGCCCGCCGCCCCCACGCACTCTCAGCATCAGCGCTCCCTCGTTTGTAAAGTACAGATGCTTACGCCTATCCCAAATAGTTTTGGGGTTGTCAGGATTTCTGGGGGGGAAAGCTTGCCAATACTTTACACCCTGTACACAGAAATCATCAATACTAGAAACCCACCTCGGTTCCCTACATTATGATTCAAATACTAAATATACTAAAACTTTTAACCTTATATCACCCAAATCAAACCTGCATATGTATGTTGCTCTAGGTCTGACTCTATCTTTATTTACAAAGATAATTGATCTGAAGCTTATTTTGGAATCAGAAGATTTCTAAATGAATGTGGAAACAAGTATAGAAATGTGGGCAGGCGTGCAATGAAATTAGGAATTGGCATATTTGGTGTTAACGTATAAAGTACACGAACATAAAATGCAAACATTTTACCGGTTTCATTTTTGTGTGTTTTGATTTTGCTTTACATAAATGCAACCGCAAATTCTGATTTCATGTGATTCTGGCTTCTTTTGAGAAACGTTTGTGATACTAACCTGTGTAAGTAGCTGCAGTTCATCTACTTTTATCACTATGAAGCATTCATATAATGCAAAATAACACAATTTCATTCAGTCAACTGGTAAACAGTGTATTGACTTTGCAGCTATCACAAACACTGCTGCTATCAATCTTACCAACACATCTCAGGACACATGTTCGCGCATTACTCAGGGGCAGACCCATGGAAAGAAATAACTGGGTCATAGAATATGCAAATATCAAACGTTTCCTAAAGTGGCTGCAACAACATATTCCCACTGTCGGTGTTTACTGAGTTCCCATCACTTAACATTCTCCCCAAAATTTGCACTTTTAATGTTAGCCATTCTAGTGGCTTATTATGGAGACTCCTGGCAGTTTTAATTTATGTTTCCCAAATTACTAATGAGGTTAAGCACCTTTATCATATATTTCTTGAATATTTGAATTATTTTATGAAGGGCCTTTTCATGTCTCTTGCCCATTTTTCTATGGGATTGTTTGTCACACTGATTTGCAGAGTGTCTTGAATATTCTAATACGTGCCTTTTGTCTGTTTTACTATTGCAAACATGTTCTTCCGTGTTGGCTTGCCTCTCTATTCTAACAGTAACTTTGCAAGAACAAAATTTCCTCATTTTAAGGGAATCAAATTTAGCAGTTATTATATTAGCGGTTTTATTTTTTTAATAGCTAACTCTGCCTGTCAGATCGTCATGTTCTCCTTGTATCAGCTTCTAAAGTTTTATAGTTTTTGCCTTTCGCAGTGAGATGTACAAATCAATCTTCAATTGACTTTTGCATATAATTTTTGGCATGGCGCATGAGTCCTTTTTTTCCTGAATGGATCACCAATTGCTCCAGTATCATTTATTGAATAATTCCTCTCTACTACTCTAAAGTGCCAGTTTTGTCATAGAGCAAGCATCCACAAACACAATCACCCTCTTTCAGACTCTTTTATCCTTGTGGCGTTATTTCATGGAAGTAATTATTGTAGATTTATAAACTCTGAGTACAGAAAGTCCTTCTGCTTTGATCTTCTCTTTCAAGACTACCTAAGCTATTCCTGGGCCACAAAATTTCCTTTAAAGCACAAAACAAAAACAAACAAGATATCTGTAATATTGATTGGGGCCACAATGGAGCCTTGAACAATGCGGGGATGGGGGCGCCAACCTCCCTCGGCTGTAAATCCCAGTAATAAAGATGGCTCTTCACACACAGGGGTGTCCAACTGTGAAGTTTATCCGTGAACGACACAGGTTTGAACCGCACAGGTCAACTGAGCTGAGGTCAAGTGAACAGCGTAGGTCAACTGAAAAAATCCACATGTAAGTGCATCCACGCTGTTCGAGGGTCAACTGCACTTTAAATTGAGACTAATCCTCAAAAGGGCATGGATTATATAACCCTCAGAAAGGCATAACCTCAACAGAAGACTAAATGAACCCTACAATAAAGGCTGCTGGGACCCATGCTGACGAAACTTAAAAAAGCCTCAAAAGGATTCAGCTGATACCAAGTAACTTATGTGTATGAAAACAAAGTTCAACCCTCTATTAAGAAATAAAGTTTCTTCACCCAACATTGTCAAACCACAATGTCCAGCATCCGAACAAAAATATAGGAAATGAAAAGAATCAGGAAAATGTGACCCATAAGAAGAAAAGTCCATCAATATAAAGAAGCCCAGGAACAATGAAGTTAATGAAATTAACAGATGAAGGCACTGCAACATTACAAATAAGCTCTACATTTCAGAAAAGGTAAAGAAAAATAAGAACATGAGAGAGAAATGGAAGAAGTTAAAACTTCCAGAGATGAAAAATAATGATCAGAAATAAAAAATACACACTTGATGGAATTAAAGACTCATATACTGTAGAAGACAGCGAACCTGAAGACATGACAATGTTAACCCTCTAAATAAAGCAGAGAAGAAAAAAAACATCAAAGAGCATAAGTGTCAACAAAGAAAATACCAAAAGTATAACTGGAATTTCCCCAGTCCCAAAACGCAAAAAAAAACCTGGGGCAAGTGGGATATTTGAAGAAATAGTGGCCAATATGTTTCCAAATTGGTTTAAAAAAACTAAAACGAAAAAAGCTAAGAAGGATTTCCTCGAAGAAAACCATATTCAGGCATATCATAATCAAATGACCTAAATACAATCACTGAAAAAGTCTTAAGAGCAGTCGAGGAAAATAATTTCCAGATGGAGGTACGAAGTAAGAATAACATCAGACCTTCCGTCAGCAACCAGGGGAGCTATTCAGAAACAATTTCACAACGCGTTACCGGAGATAAAGAGGGACATTTCAAGATAGAGGACCCAATTCATCAAAAAGACATTTTTTAGAACTGTATCTGCCTGCACCTCATTACAGCTCAAAATACATGTACCAAGAAGTGAAAGGGGAAACAGACGAATCCGCAATTAAAGCTGAGGATTTCCACGCTCCTCTCAGCCATGACTGAACAAATGCAAAACCAGAAGGGATAAATCCTGAATACTATCAACCAATTTGATATAATCGACAATTTTAGGAAGCACCGCTCGACAGAACACACATTCTTCAGCGCACACAGAACATCCACTGACACAGACGAAATTCTGCTCTTTATAATAAATACGCTAAGTAGGTTCTTGGACCTTGAAAGCATTAAATTAGACACCTATTAGAGAAAATATATCTGGAAATTAAACCAAATTCTTGGAAATTAAAAAGGACAAAAAGAATCACAAAGAAATTTAAAAATTCTTTGAACTTCATGTGAATGAACACCACATAACAAACTTTGCAGGACGTAGGCAGGTAAACGAAAATTTAAAATATGAGTGCTCAAAACCCAGAATGAAAGGGGGGATATCACCATAGATCCTTCGAACATGAACAGAACAAGGGAAGGCATCGGGATGCAGTGAGCACTGACACACTGGCAAGGCGGAAAACCAGAGGAGAGAAGGGGCGATTAGGGGGATCGTTGGACAAACTTCGTAAATGTCTAACCAATGCACTGTATACCTGAACCTAACACATTTTTTTTTTAAAAAAAGGAAATATAATATGCAACTTCATGTCAATAAACTAGAGAACTTACCAAAAAATGGATAAATTCCTCGAAAGACACCAATGACTAAAGCTTATTCAAGAATAAGATAAATCTGAACAGCCTGAAAGCAATCGAAGAAACTGAACTCACAGTTAAAACCTTCCCACAAAGAAACTCCAAGCCCTGAGGTATTCACTGGTGAATTCTATCAAACAAAGAAGAAATAACACGAATGACTCAGAAATTTTTTCAGAAAGGAAATCTTTCCAACTCACTCTATTATCCTGGTTTAAAAAAAAAAGGAAAAATTATTTAAAAATTACAAACCAATGTCTATTGTGAACACAGATGAAAGAAATTTTAGCAAATGAATCCAGCAATATACATTGGTTCAATATTCAAAAATCAATGTATTTGATTAAAAAATGTAATTATGCTGAAACAGGTTAAAAAATGTAAAAATACTTCTTCATAAAAATATTTAATATCCATTCATAAGAGAAAAACTCTCAGCAAGCTATGAATAGAAGGACATGTCCTCAATCTGATGAGTGAACCTACAGCTGACATTATACTTAATGGTAAAAGACAATGTTTCTGACCTAAGATGAGGAGTTGGGCAAGGATGTCAGCTCACCACTTCTGTTTAACAGTGCACTGGGATCACCAGGTGTTGCAATAAAGTGAGCCAAAGAAATACAAAGTATAAAAATTGAAAAGGAGAAAGTAAAATAGTCTTTATTCACGGACAAGATAGTGGTCTACACAGAACATTTGAAGGAATATACAATAATGCCACCAGAATGTTTAGCAGAATCACAAGTTACAAAGTTTTATATAAAAATCCATTATATTTCTATTTATTACCAAAAAATTTAAAATTTTTTTAAGCTGCCACTTATAACAAAATAAAAATATAAAATACAGATCAATTTAATAAAAATATATAATACCTGTACATTGAAAACTACAAAACACTTCTGAGAAGAACTAAAGACAACTTGGAAGGAAGGAGACCAAGTTCAAACACTGGAAGACTCAACATCCTCAAGACTTAATTCTCCCTACAGTGGCCTCTAGGATAAAAGCATGCAGAACCAAAATGCCATTAGGCTTTTTTGCAGAAATGGACAAGCTGAATCTAAAATACACAGAGAGAAATGCAAAGAACCTAGAATAGAAAAACAACTTTGGAGAACAAAGTTGGAGGATTTATACCACCTGATTTTAAGACTCACAATAAAGCTAGAGTAATTAAGACAGTGCAGTATTTTAATAGAAGAGATATATGGATCAAAAGAACACATTAGGTCAAGTGATTTTCAACAACAGTGCCAAGATAATTCAACAGGGGAAAATGTAATCTCAAATATGCTTCTGGAACAATCTGATTTTCATATGCAAAGAAATCAATCTCATCCCTTACCTTACACCATATTAAAAAATTAACTCAAAGTGGATCATAGACCTAAAATATAAGAGCCCGAAGCAGTTCCAAGACATGAAGGATAAGAAAAAAAGTAGGAAAAATTTTGCCCAATCTCTGTGTCAACTCTTCCAATTTCTACTCCAAATCAGGGCAGGATTATGAGGAAAAATCCCTAATCTGAAGCTCTCCAGT
This sequence comes from Pteropus alecto, assembly GCF_000325575.1. Lineage (NCBI taxonomy): Eukaryota > Metazoa > Chordata > Mammalia > Chiroptera > Pteropodidae > Pteropus > Pteropus alecto. The sequence goes on along the minus strand of NW_006443292.1, from coordinate 4,078,204 downwards.
CAACATATGAACCCAGTCAACCGATGAATCTATGCAAAAGGAAAGAGCATCTCCCATCTGAGTACTCAGTAACTCCTAAGCAAGTAATCAACTCAAGCACAGCCCTCAGAGCCAATAGAAAGCCTGTCTCCATCCTCCAGCCTACGTGAATGAAGCATCACAGAGGAGTCACTAATGCTTAAATATGAGCCAAAATGTAACAGCTGAGTTATACCCACAGCCATGACTGAGGTTCAGAGAAGGCAGAGTTCTGAGCTCATGGGCATGAGAATGGCTAAATTCCTACAGTGCTTTCACTCAAATCGCTGTTTTAAGTAGTTAGCACACAAAAGAAATAGATGAGAAATGTAAGATTAAAAAAACAGCAAATAAACATTCGAAGATTTACAGAAGACTATCCAAGACTTATATTAAAAATGTGAATTAAACTTCATTATTTCCATCCTGCCTGTACATATCCAAGTTTTGGAGTGAATGATACTTTACTTCAATTGGTGGATATCATAAAATGAGCTGCTGTTCAAAATTTAACAAGAAAAATACACACCCATAAGAAACTGATATTGAAAAAAAAGTATTTCAACAAAGAACTCATTTTGTAAGTTTGTAAAAATAAGTTCTTTCTACCGTGTAATTATTCAAGGAAAAACTTAAGACTCTGTTAAATAGCAAAACTTTAAGAAAACAGAAAGTCTTAAGTACCTTTCCCAAGTTTTTTTTTAATGACATAATCATCAGGCTTCAATGATATTTAAGTATTTAAAATGTTAACTTATTATAATATACCAAAACTACCCCCGAACATTTTTCGAAATTACATCATTTTAAAATATTCTAGTACTCATATACTCATTTATTTTCCATTTTGAAAAAAAGGTAGAATTCAGATGAGGTTTCACTCATGAAAACTTATGAAGAAGATTATACATCTTAACTGGAACCATTAACCCAGACCAATATAAGTTTTCAAACCAAAATAGCCCACTCTAGGCCTTTGACTTTTTTGCCTTAAATCATAGGCCCACATTTACGAAGTCACAAAAAAGGTCCACATTTTTTAAAGGATCTCTTAAATTAGCTTAATTTTTTGCTTTGACCCTTCCATTTTTCAAGAACTATGGCTGGATTCGTCCCCTTTGTCTTTCTCTTGACAACTCTTTCCTCAGCTTACACATCTCATCTTCTCAAACCCTCCCCCGCTTCCCCCTAATACTGTCACAGTCAATAGGAACTACCTACTTTAGATCCTTTAAGGAAAAAAAAAAGGAAACTGATATGGAAATGGGAAAGATGAAAAAAATCTGAGATTATCTCAGCACTGTCAGACAAAATATGAGAAACTGTCACTATATAATATTATGCACTTCAACGACATTTTACAAATTTCCTTACATCATTAATCTCCAAAATAAATGCCAAAATAACAACTGCCAAACTCACAAGAATCTGATTTTTTTAAAAAACATTTCCATTATATTTACTTCGTATCACAGAAAAAGAAAGTGTCTTACTAGAAATGATGCATCAACAAAAAGTGCACTTAGATATGATCCTTGCAGAAAATTCTTCTTTGTTCCTTTTTCACAAAATGCAATTCCTGAATAAAGAAAAAAATAGGAGATGGGTTAGTAATTGTTCTTAACTCTAGAACAGAATTAAATATACATTACAAATTCCAACAATAACACTATGCCTGGCACACAGATCCACAAATACTTGCTAAATAGAAAAATAAAATTGAAAAGTCGGTTGTTTTACTTGGCTAATAAAAACAAAGTTAGCCAATTGAGCACTTCTAATGTGACTCATCCATGTTTTCAGGTATGACTGCAATGTTCAGCAACAGTCTATGCACTCCAAGACTCACTAATTGGTTTCCTAGGTTCCGTTTTCCTATCATCTATATCACAAGATAATGCTTGATATTTACCTGGTATACACAGCCTATTGAATTTATATTTTGATAAAATAGTTGAAAATGTTCATTGTAACATGTTCTCATTTAGGAAAAAATGTCAAAGGGTCAGTGATTTGTATTGCCATAAAACATGTTTATGTTCAAATACAATGTCTACACTTGCAGGTTTCATTAACGATGATATGAAAATTATGAACATAAAATGCCAAAAATAAGCATAAAACTGATCGATGTCGATAATTCGCATTAATAAAGGAACACTGGTGAATACTAACCAATGGGTTAGTGCATCAAGAATAATCCAGTCCTGCTTCATTTTTGCTTTGCTACCTACCCTCTTCACACCCAGATTGCCCAGGATCAATTATAATGCTAACCCAATAATTTAGAATCGCATGACTGGGTGGTTCTGGCAATCCTCAGGTAAATGAACCTTTATCAAATGAAAATGATAACTTCTCCACCAGTCTTTTGAATCTGTTTCAACAGTATCATTGTGATACTGTCATTTTGTTTCTATTTGAAATGAACACCTCCTATGGGAGGGGCAAGGACCACAAACTGCCATACACTCCTTTTATATTAAATTATTAAAAGCTCCAACTTTAAAATATAATACACACACAGCCTCTTTTTGCAAGGTTAAAAGGAGCTTGTTTCAAAGAGTCGATTTCAGCTTTTATTCTAATCGTACTAAAATGCAGACAAGAAAAAAACTCCCCAAGCATAATTTTATTACCAACTTCCAAAATCTAAAAAGTCAAAGTGAAACTACTTTTCACAGGTCCTCGAGCTAAACAAAACTAATGATTTTAATACATATTTTAACAGCTTTGTGTCAGTGTCAAAGTAGGAATGACACTTCGGCAAACTGATCCATGGTAAGTAACTGATTAAACACAAATCTGATAGCTATACATTGTGGTGTATATTCTCACATCCAAATTCATTCAGTTCTGTAAATGAACTGTTATTGATACCTGTGTTTTGTACATAGTTCTCAAGTAGTTTCTAAAATGCAATACTCTAAAAATCTAGTTTTTATAGTAATCTACAACGAAACACCCTCTGACCTTCAAAAAATAAAGCCAAAACTAAAATTCTAGTGTTGCGACTAGCTATAATTAAATTTTATATACTGAACCTCCGAATTCCATTGCTTCTGTCCAGGAGAGGGCTAGACAACCTGTACGTCTAACTGCTATCCCTCCCAAACCTGGTCCAACCAACCCCTAGCTCCCTCTACCTCTTCTTAACCTACGCTGTTACCCTGGCTACAAGCCATGGCCCAAACTGTCGAGCTCCCTGGCTGGAAACAACCTTCCCCGTTGTCGCTAACCTGGGTCAAATGTCCAATTCAATGACACCTTCTGTGAGGGCATCTTCAGGAAACCTTTGCCATCACTCCCAGGGGCAAAATTAGCTTAGTTTTTGAAGTATGAGTCTCTTCTATTACATTATATGCTTTTTTAAGAGAAGGAACTTTTTACTTTGTTCATGTTTTATCCCCGATAGGTAGTCAACATGACCCATTCAGAAAATACTTACTGAGCATCCCATATATTGCAGACACTTTCCTAGGCGCTAGGGATAAATCCCTATCTCCACCCTGGACCTCGTGAACCTTACATCTAGTGGGGGCGGCTTACAATACACAGTGAATAAGGAATACGTAAGACATGTGGCAGGTCAGTGAAAAGTCCTTAACGAGAAAAACCATTAAGCAGGGGAGGAAGTATTATCATAAGGAGGGGATTAAAATTTGAGAAAAGGCATCCAGGGAAAGCGTAATGAAATAACGAGGACGTGCAGGTGGCGTTACTGCAACAGCAGCAGTAACATCTGAGTATTTATCATCTGCTAATCGGTATCCTAATTGCTTTACATGTATTAACTGACATGAAGCCAACAATAACCTATTATCCTCAAGCGGAAACTGAAACACTGAGAAGCAACTCGCCAAGGTTAGGCAGCCAGGCTGGTGAAGCGGTGAAGCCAGGATGAGAAAGCAGGCGTGCTTGAACAGCTAGCCCTAACCACGGGTTCAATTAATGTTCTTACCGAATGAATTAAGCGGAAAAAGAATTCGTACCGTAGCAAGAGATGAAAAAGGCTGCAAAGCAAATTTCAGTGTCAGGACTGACAATTTTGAGCAGCTTCGGACACACGACGATGTACACTGCGCATCAATACCTACCTACTCGACAGATATCCCGACAATAGTGGGTGCCTACTGTGAACCAAAATGATAAAGACTGATGATTTCTCAATAACTTGTAAAACATATTTTAAATTTTTATGTGACAGTTACCTGAACTAAAAATAAAAAGTACACACTATCACATGATTAAAAAAACAAAAAACAACAACAAAAACCTTTAGAGAAAGTGCTTTGAAACAACTGAGACCCTGGAAGGCATCATCACAATCATGGTTAAACACTGAATACCAAATTTTACACTGTGGCACAATTTACTGTCAACTTCCAATTTCCCATATTAACAAAGATTAAATGAAAAAGTTCAAACTCTTGTCTTCAAATGTCTCAACTCTGCTGTATCAAGCAAACAGAAAACATCCAGTACAATTATTGATGACTGAAGAGCTGAATGGCCCAAAACAACCTGCTGCTTAACGAGTATCTCTTGCTATGTTAACTTCTTATTCGCGGGCCTGATCACTGAATGTCAATAAGCTAGAAGCAAAAATGAAAACGAGGTGCTGCAGACATGGTATTGATTCCTAAGCTGCAAAACTTAAGGGCCTAAAAACCTAAGCATCTCCTCGAATCTTGATTTTAAAACAAACTCAATACATTTATGAAGAAAATTACTGTCTTATGTTTGGAAATCCATCAAAATTTCATTGGACACCTCCAATCTGAGCATAATGCAGTATCAAAGAAAAGGTTTCTATATGAAAACAAACAGCTTTAAAATCAATGCAGATTAAGTCAAAGATGAAACTGGCAGGAAAAAAACCACAAAGCACAGACTATAAACACAATAAAAGGTGCGTACCTGCTCAAATATGAACTTGTTTGTAATTAAAACGTAGGTTTAGTGGCAATGGTGTTTTTAACTCAAATGAGGGTCAGCTCTCAGACCAAGGCCTCAAACTACTCATGCCTTATATTTCTGCTGCCAGCTAGAGTGTCAGACATGCTCCCCCGCTGAACTCAACTAGAAAACCGATCAGATATATGAAACTATAATTTTAAAACACTGGACAATAAGCAGCTCAGCATTGTGATACCTGACAAAGGGCAAGTGTCCCCTACAAATGCCTACTAGACGCAAGTCAGGAGGGCAGTGCACGGTGGACTCAGTGAGCAGAGGAGACAGGACAAATCTAGGGAGGCTGGGGCAGCCGGGATGCGGGCAGAGTGGCAGAGAGGGCGGAGCTCACCAAGAGGCAGTGTCCCTGAAGTCTGCAGAGAGGTTTCCAGAGCAGCTCTGGCCCCAAGAAACGTCATGTTAGCGTAAGATGTAATTTGAAATTTTCTACTAACCACATTTTAAAGTAAACTGAAGCAAGTGAAACTAATTTTAACATTTAAAAAATTATTCATTTAACCTAATATGCTCAAAATTTTAGGATATAACTGACCTAAAAAAAAAGATATTTTACATTGTTTTCCATAATAAGTTCCTGAAATTCAGAATGTTTTATACTTACAGCAAATTTAAATTCAAAGTAGCCACAACTGAACTCTCAATAGCCACACGTGGCTGCTAACACACTTGACAACGAATTTTTCACTGGCTATAAAACCGTGCATGAATAAAGTGAAATTCTACAAGGCCGGCAAAAAACAATGATCAGGAAGCCGTAGGCTCAAAAGCTCCCAGAGATTTACATGAGACTAGGGGAGGGGGGGCGTTCAGGTTCTGACCAGAGGGGAGAAGGTCTCACGGAAACCTGGGCGGTCCATAGAAAATGGAGCAGAATCGCGCCCTAGAAGCAGTGCTACACTAGTTCTAGAGCAAGGCTGTACCGAACCTGCCAAAACAAAATGTAAGTCCTCGTGAGAAACAAAGTCCAGATGATGGTGCTATGAATGTCTAAGAGTCCACAGAAATATTCTCCACGTAAGAAAATGAAGAAATGCGTGACCCACACCATGGAGAAAATCTGACAAAAGGAAGAGACCCAGAAACAAGAGAGATGATATCTTTAAAGACAAACTTTAAAATATTGTAAGTACATTAAAGGATTTCAAGAAAAAACAGGAAAAAGACAATTACTTTGTAAAACAATCAAGTGGGTTTCTAAAAATGAAAATGGTAGTATCTCAAAAAATCAACTGGATAGACTCAGCAACAGATTTAGTACATAATGCATGAAAAATAGATTTCTAAATTGAAGATGTAAAAATAGAAAGCAAAAAAGAAACAAACAGCACCTAAAAACAGTTCAACTGGAGTCTCAGAAGGATGGGAAGACAGAAGGAATATCTGAAAAAAATTAGGGCCAAAGAATTTCCAAATTTGAGGGAAAATGAACCCATATACTTAAGGTCGGGAGGAGACGAGAGAACTGAGATGTGAAATCGCGCTACATTCAGAGACTGCAACGTGCTGACCAGCCCTCAGCCGGACCGCAAGGAAACCTGCAGAGCAAAGGAAGATTTCCGCTGGGGTTGCTAACGACCCATCTCCCCACACCGGAAGGAGAAACAGGAAAGAGCCTTTAAGTGGCGCCCTACACAAAATAAAATAATTCACTCCCCAAGGCTGAAACCACAGGGAACCTGTGGATTAAAGGCTGGGAATTGTCAGCAGGCCGTTCCCGCTACGTTTTCCTACCTTTTCACGCTCCACACTCTCATCCTTCCTCACTGTGCCTCACAGCAAAGGAAACTGGGTAAACAGAGTCTTTAACCTGTAACTCACAGGAGCGAAAGAATGTTAATATAAACTGGATTCCCTGGCGCTCGGGGCTTTTCTGTCTTTGCTTTCTCTCTGCTTTGCTTTTCCTCTTCTCTAACAAAACTTCCCTAGTGATTCTAACTCTTCCTTGGGTTTGAATTTTCTCCACCAAGAACCCTTTCCTCTCTCGGTGCTGGGCCGGAGTTACCCCACTTGGGGGAATTTGCTCCATCCTGAATCATATTCAAGAAACTCAATGAAGAAAAACAAGTTAAGCACAAAGAAACCACACCAAGGCATATAATAATCAAACTGCTGGAATCTAGTAGTACAGAAAAAAATCTTAAAAACAGACCAAGTGGGAGGTCGGGGAGCCACTACATATAGAAGAACAGAGACAAAAATTACCAGACTCCCTGTCAAAAATAACGCAAACAAGTTTAAAACAAAGAAACATCTTAAAAGGACTAGAAAAAAAATAAAGAACCTGTACACTAAAATCTACATAAAGCAAAAATATCCTTCCCAGATGAATGAGAAATACAGAATACGAACAAAAACGGAGCCTCCTTCACCAGCAGACCTGCCTGCACCACAGGGAACTCTGAAAAGTTCTTCAGAAAGAGAAAGGGTAGCAGAGCTGGGCCAGGGAGCGAACCCTGATGCAAACTACAGACTCGGTTAAGGGGGCGACATTGGTGCGCCGATTTTAACACAGGTGAACCTAAAACTGTTCTAACAAATGTCTATTAATTAAAAAAGAAACAGCAAATAGAAACCTAGTTCTACACAAGGAAGAGCAACAGAAATGCTAAGTATGTGAGTTTACCATTTTAATTTTTAAAAAGATATTTGATTATGTAAAGCAAAAGCAGGAATAATGTGTACTAATATTAACATGTAAATAAAATGAATGACAAAATAGCACGGAGGAGGGGATTAAGATACTGGAAGTACAATGAGTAAGAATCTTTCATTATTCATAAAGAGATGAAAGTAAGATTGTGATGGATCCAAACGCATGCTGTGAAACCCGAGCAACCGCTAAAAAGGAAGAAAAACAAAACTAGAAAAATGAAATTAATGAGCCAAGAAACAGAAAATGGAATGCTAAAAGATACGCAATCCGAAAAAAGTTGGAAAAGGAAACAAAACAGGTGGAACAAATAAAACCCGCGGCAAGATGGCAGACGGAAACCCAGCCATGCGAACAATACACGCGGTCTGAACGTCCCGATGAAAGCGCAGAGGCCGTGACACTGGGAAGGCAGAGACCCCGGACTGGCCGAGGATGCCGCCTGCGACGCAACGCCTCGGGAAGGGGACACAGCAGGGAGCGGGGCTCTTCCCCACGCTGCCTGCCGAGGAGGCGGAGGGGCAGGTCCCGGCGCTCGACGGCCGACGCCACCTCCTGGGCCACCTGGCGGCCATCGCGGCCAAACAGGTCGCCCTGGGCCTGACGCTGGCGGTGGCGGTGGCGCGCCGCGCGGGCGTGGGGGGTCCGGCAGTCTCCCCGGGCGCGGCCGAAGGACCTGGCCTCGGTCCGCAGGCCCATCCCGGCCCCGCCGCACCTTTCCGCGGACGGCGGCGACGGCTGCCGCACAGAACCGCGCGGGGCGGCCGCCGGGACCTGCCACCCACGACAAGAAAAGGCGAAGGGCGGGTCCTGTGCCCCCCAGGTGGCGCGTCCGAAGCCTACGCGGAGTCCGCCTACCTGGGGCGCCCGGCTCCTGGGGGCGGCTGCGGCCCCTGCGGAGAGGACGGGGAAGGCCAGGATCCATCGCAGGAACAAAACCGGCCCGGGCGCTGTGGACGCGGGCTGGAGAGGACGCGGAGAACCGACAGGGACAGAGGTTCTCAAGACCCGCGGACCCCTGGTCCAAGCGCAATAAAGCGGACTGTCATTCCTCATGCCTGGCCTGGCCTGGCCTGGCCTTCCTCCACGGCCGCCCTAGGATGTGGGGGGACCCCGAGGCTGCTTCCCAGGGTCCACAGGCAGCCTGTGCCTTGGAAAGCTAGGAACTCAGAAGGGGCCTTAGTCACTACCGTTTAAGAAAGGCCTCTTAGAAAGTTTTAACGGCTCTAAAGCTGTGCAGGAGTGATTTGCCTGTGACCTGTTCATGAAAGTTTCAGGAAGTCGACAGCTGGAACAGCCGGATCAGTTCCAGAATTTGCAAGTAGGCTGAAAAACTCAAGTTTAAACTCCCCACGTGGTCAGATTCTATTCTGTACTCTGCAGCTGTTAGGATGTGAGGGACGCGTAGGGGCAGAATGAGCCTGGTGCCTACAAGGGCATTGACAGATGCACATCCTGGGACACACGGCCAAGGCGGCACAGGCACTGCCCTTGCGCCCTCCCTGTACTTTGTGATCAGAAACAAATAAATGATTTTTAAAGAAAAAAAAAAAAAACAAGAAGGATATACCATACAAACATCGATCTTAAGGACGCTGGAGTGCCTGTATTAGAGTAGACTGCAGGAGAAGGAATATTAACAGGTATAAAAAAGAGACAGATATCATACTATTTAAAGTGTGAGTCCATTTGATATACAAAATAATCCTAAATGTTTATGCAGTCAGTAACAGTTTTAAAATACGTGAAGCATATACCGACACAACTAAAAGGAGAAAGAGACACATCTACAATTACAGCTGAAAATTTCAATACTCCCTGTCCCAACAACCAGTAAAACAAATAGGTAGAAAATCAGTAAAGATACAGGAGACCCGAATAACACTGTTAACTAGCTTGACCTGACTGAACACTATAACCACCACGTAAGAATGAACATCTATCTGAGTGTACATGTCTCTTAGTAAAGTTAACAAGAGAATACTTGATGAACCATAAAACAAGACACATAGGAAAAAAACTTAAATCACAGAAAAAGTGTTTTCTGATGAAAGAATTAAAGATCAAATCAGAAAGGTCTTGGAAATTTTTCCAAGTATTTGGAAATTCACACATTTCCAAATAACTCATAGGTCAAAGAATTCATGAGGAAAGTTTTAAAATACTGTGAACTGAATGATGACAAAAACACATTATCTAATAATGTGAAGTGGCGCTAAGAATACTTAGAAATTTACGATTTTTAAGTGCTCACGTGGGAAAAGAATAAAGGTTTAATCACCTTCCACCTCAAGAAGCTAGGGGGGGAAACCCCACAGAACGCAAAAAATAGAGCTAAGGAAATGATAAAAGTAGGAATTGTTAAAATAGATCAGAGGTAAACAGATAAAATTAATGAAAACAAAAAAGCTTGTTTTTCAACAGAATCTCTAGCTAGGCTGGTCAAGAAAAGAGAAGACACAAATCACCAACGTCAGAATTGAAAGAGAAGCCACTACTACAGGTATGTCAAACATTTAAAAGCATATGAAAGTGATACTGAGTGCAACTTTAGCCAATAAACTTGACAACTTAAATAAAATAGAAAAAAAATCCCTGAAACATGCGGATTTTCAAAACTGACATAGAAGGAAAGTCTAAACAAGCCTCTATCTAATAAAAGAAATTGAATTCAAAAAGCTTCCCACAAAACTCCAGACCTAGTGGCTTCCCTGGTGAGTTCTTCAAACATCTAAGGAAGATGCCATGTTAGCCTTACACAAACTCTTGTAGGAAACAGAAGAAACACTTCCCAACATATTTAAAGAAGTCGACATAACCCTGATACCAAAACCACAAGAAATAAATCATATACCAGTATCGCTTGTATGTTTAGAAGCAAACATCATTAATAAAATACTAACAGGTCAAATCCAGCTATATATAAAAAGGAAAATATCAGGATAAGTGGAGTTTGTCTCAGGAATGCAAGGTTGGGTTTAGTATTCAAAAAGTCAATGTAATGCACTACCTTAATGTACTATACGAAGAAAAACATGACGAATTTCAACAGATGTAGAGAAAGCATCTATTCACGATAAAAGCCATTCGTGGCAGGGGGGTGGGACCTCTCAGCAACAGGACTGAAGAGAACTTCTGCAACCTAATGAAAGGCATCTACAGAAACCTACGGCTACCAATATAAAAGACTGACATTTCCCCCTCTGACTGGAAAGAAATCAAGGACGCCCAGCCCCATCCTCTCCATCACCCCTGTGCCGGAGCCGCTAACAAGGGCGATTGTGCAAGAGCGAGGAGAAGGGACCCAGGCTGCGGCTGCAGCAGCAAACAGCCTCCACTCACACGCACGGCACCATGCGAGGAAATCCCGACGCTCTACGGTAAAGTGACTGCAACTAAACGGTGGGGTCCGCAAGAGCAAAAAATGTTAAGTCATATTACTATATACTAGTAATGATGAATGCGAAATTAAACTCTTATAAAGTATCATTCACCTTAGCATCAAAAAGTATGAAATATTGACAGATAAATTTAAGTGTATGTGTAAGACTATTATCCTTACTACTAAAAACCCTGCTGAGAGATATTAAGGGAGCCCTAAATAAATAGATATATCATGTTCATGGATCTAAACGCTTAATATTGTGATACTGATTCTCCTCAAATTGATCTACATATGCAACACAATCCTAGTCAAAAATATTGTATTGTACTGCAGTCTCCTTTTCACATAAAGCCAAAAACTAAAGCAGTCTTGTAGAAATTGACAAAGGTCATTCAAAATGTATTATTGCTAAAACAATTTTTTAAAGAAAAAAAGGCCGGCAGATACAGTGTGCTGTTTAAAACAACAGCATATAAATCAGTGGAAAAGAATAGAAAATCCAGAAATAAATCCGCACACGGTCATTCAATATTCAACAAAGGCACCAAAATAATTCAGTGGGAAAAGGTATTCTGAGAGACAGCGACCACAGTCACATAACTTTTATCACAGTATGTTGTTACAATTGTTCTATGTTATTATTAGTTGATGTTAATCTTACTGTGCCTAATTTATAAATTAAACTTTACCATAGGTACGTACAGACAAGAAAAAACACAGTCCGTATAGGATTTGGGACTGTCCGCACGAGGCACCCACTGGGGGTCTTGGAACATATCCCCCGTGGAAAAGGAAGGGACGACTGTATACTCACTAAAGTGGCTAAACTTAGAAAGGCTGACAACCCAAAGTACTGACGAAGAAACGGAGTAACTGCAACTCTCGTGCTGGTGGAAATGCAAACTTACACGACCGCTCTGAAAAAGTTGCACAATTTCTTATCCGGTAAAACATATGCGATTCAGGAATCCCACTCCTTGGTATTTACTCAAAAAAAAATGAATGTGTATATCCACACAAAGGATGCACTCAAATGTACAGAGGGGCTTTATTCATAATAGCTTCTAACTGGAAACAACCAAAATGTCCACAAAAAGTGAATGAAAAAGTTGTGGTATAAACATATAACGAAACACTACGCAACAGGAAAATGGAACAAACTACCGATACACACAAACATGGATGTATCGCGAAACACTCGTGAGGGAAAAAAGCCAAACTAGAGAGCACATATTGTATTATTCCATTTAGGAATAAATCTGCAAATTTTGGGGCCACCACCAAAGAACATACAAAGATCCACAATTCGCACATTGTGAAAGCCAGTCCTTGATACTGGAAAGCTACATCTACAAAATTAAAAGATTTTTCTGACTTAACAAAATTAAGACCAAGAACAATGAGCATTATCTTTTACGTCTTAGTTTCTTCATCTATAAGAACATGGCACTAATTCATAAACTTCATAAATTTAGTTGAGTTAAATATGCAGATGTGTCTATAATAAGCATATTGTATCTGGCATACACCTGGAGCTGAATAAGTGCTAGCTAATAACTGGGGCTGTCTCATTATAACTACTTATGAGGAAAACAATACATTTGTAAAGAAATAACCCAGAAAATGGGCAAATGAACAGATGCATAATGTCACTGGGAATCAATTAGTTAACATTCCCATTAAAAATTCATCGCTTTCTGACATCAGAAAGGCAAACGTTACAGCAAATGCCAAATCAGAAGTTTAAGAATGTATTTGGAACCATTATTTTCTGACAATAGAATTGAAAAAAAAAAAAAATACTACTAAAGCCTTAAAAGGACAAACTTATAAACATACAGATAGTAAGTCACACGAAACAATCTCTTTACGTCAGTCAAATCCCACAGAAGTAAGCGTTTAAGGAAGAAAGTGATTTTAAACACACAAGGACCGTTCCAATTACAGGAAGTAAGAAAGATGACACAAACTTGAATAGGAATGAACAAAAACAGCAAAGCGGGGTGCAGGATGGACGGACGGGCAGGACACAAGTATGCGCTACCCTGCAAACAGGAAAGCACTGAAGTTTAATATGGCAAAAAAAATGCAATATGGGAAAGGCGAGACTAAGCCGTCAGCTGGAAGGATGCCCAATTCCAGCCTCGGTACGGCTGAGAACAAAACCTATTCCCTTCTTTGCGAGTAAACACAGGAGGTGCGCGGGTTTCATAATGTGATAGTTACTAATGCCAAGAAATGCCCGTGTTCCTCATGCCCTTCCACCTCCATCTCCATCTCCCAAAGTACCCACGAGGCCCAAAATACCTCCTCACACTTCTGTTCCTTTTTTAAAAGGGAAAACAGCTTTCTTCATGAGATATAATTCACATACCATACAATTCATCCGTCTGAAGCACACACTCGAATGTTTTTTACATTCGCAGGAAGGTGCAACCATAAGCAAGCACTGTCATTCCAGAACATTTTCATCACCCTGAAAAGCAACCTAGTAACCACTAGCAGTCGCTCCCCCCACCCCAGCCCCACGCAACAGAGCATGTAATTTCTGACTGTCTAGATTTGCCTACTCTGGACATTTCATATAAATTGAACCATATAATGTCCTGTGTTTTGTGACTGGCTTATGATGTTTGACAACGTAATCGAGTCCCATCCATGTTGTAGCACGTATCTGTATCTCATTCCTTTTTATTGCCGAATAACATTCCATTATATGGCAGTATCACTCAGTTGATAGACGTCTGGATTATTTCTGCTTTTTGCCTGTTGACAATAACGATGCTATGCGTTTGTGTGGAAGTGTGTGTTCATTTCCAGCTTCTGTTCTTATAATAAAAAGTTTAGGGTATCTTCAGATTTCCTTTTCTCTAATCTCACTTCATATGGTACCTAACACCTTCCCCACAGGGATACACGTATCTGTTGTTATGACACAGGCAATTAGGCATTTTAGGTAAATTACTAGTACCTACTAATTTATTCTCTCCTAAATAATTTATCATCCTCCCGATCCATAATCAGCAACCACAGTGACAGTTTTCACACTAGTACTGAATACTTATTACATGTTCGGATGATGCTTTCATTCTTCAGGTGAAGGATGCGACTTTCCAAATGCTGAGGTCCATCTGTTCCACCCCTCAGCCTGACCGTAAGAGCTAACACTCTCAGTCCTCCTTTTCGGGCATTCAGTCCCTGGAATCGATCATTTTTACAGTCCTCAACCACCCGAACTCTAATAACAAGCAAATTTTGACCATACGCAAGTCAAAAAGTTTAAAAATGAACCCACTTCAAAATGCAACACGATGCACTTAACATAATGGCCAAATATGCGTCACTTTGGTTAAAGAGTCTGACTGATAACCTGGCAAAGTCTGTCAAACAGATGTCACTATTAATAAGGATGCTGGCCAGTATCTAGAGTAAGTTTGGGCAATGTCGTCACGATATTCTGCAACTTCCTAAAGTTCTGAAATGAAAGAGGCCGCGGGGGTCTTTTTTGGGACACAAACTCTAAAGTTTAAAGAAAGGAAATGGCAATCCAGGAGTAAAATCCAGACCAGTCCAACCCACATGAAAATATGGCTCTACCTATTTAAAACGAAGAACAAAAACACCCGAACTGACAGAAAAGAGCAAATCCAAAAGGTCTGAAAGTTACCTTGAAAGATACCATAACTTGAGATTTCTCTTGCAAGTAATTTCATACTTCTAAAGTGCAGGTTTGAGCTTTAAAATCAAATAGAGAAAGGGGCTGCAGATTACGCGCACAGCACCGCCCTTGCTTACATTCTGATAGGCCTTCGTAAGCGGAAGAGTTACAGCTACCGCCCTAGCCACTGCCCTAGGAACACTATCCACTGCCTGTGACATCCACAACAAACACATCCTAGGATAGCTGTGGCAATTACAAATTATTGTAATACTTTACTGCTCTGCCAAATAGATCCATGGAAGTGCATGTGTCAAAATTTCATCTATTACATGTCACAGCGAAAAAAAAAGTTGAGAACTATAGATCTAGACTAGCCGGGGTAGAGATGACAGTTATCTTGCCAAAACTGGAGCTCAGTCCAAATTTTGCAAAGTGCAAAATCTAGGGTTATTTGAAAGACAGCAATTTATCAGATTCATTTGCTATCTATTCACTGAGAATCTACACGAAAAGGATACAAGAAAAAGTAAGCACTAAAACCTTCAGTGCAGTGTGTATACATCTACTGCCTTTAGTATCGGGTCAAACATGATATGCATGGTAAGACAGATACAAAGTGCTACAGGATTTTGAAAGAAAAAACTAGTTAGAAGGAATCAGTTCTTTATGGAGAGCACAGTACTTGACCCAGGAAAGGAGGTCAAGAAGTAGAGTGTAGAGAATGAGAGAAGGATAATCTATCTTTACCTGTGTCTTCTACTCGAAAGGTGCGTATTCCCAATTCCCATCCAACAAAGAATGAACCTGGTACTGTGTTTTTTGAAAAGTGATGCTGAGCATTATTTGAGGAGCCAAGCTTTCTTTATTAGTAAAAAGGAACATACACATCATCTTTATTATCTTGTATGAGCATATTAAAGAAGGCCCTGGTTACCTCCAAGCTTAAAAAACTTTCAACAGCTCTTCCTTACCTGAAGAACAAAGGCCAACCTGCTCAACATTCGAGGTGCTCTGCAATCTGGCCTCAAGCTCTTTCCCACTGTACCATCTTCCACTTCTGAAAAGCCCTCCATTCCAGCCAAACTACGTCCGATAAATACCTCTCGCTTTCCTATTTGAGCTCTTTTGCTCAAACTTTTCTCTATATGGAATATCTTTTCCACATCTGACGATAAAATTCGACATCCAGCTCGAATATCAATTCTTCCATGAAGCATATCCCCTGATCGCTTCTGAACTCTTCATTCCCTAAGCTCCCTAATCCACTGATTATGTCTAAGATTTACAAATCACTTGGTAATTAATATACCATAGTAACTGATATGGTTTTACCTTCTGTAAGCCATGACCTCCTAGAAGCAAAGAGCTATATCTTATGTGTTTATATTTCATAATCGACAACACGGAAACAATAGCTAAAGCACTAAGACTATATGGGGAAGAGCTCGAAAGAGGGGGTGAGGGAGCCACACCATGGACGCTGCTTTGGGGCCACCATGTTCACCAGTTCAAAGTAAAAGGGGAGGGCGATGAAAAGAAAGTGTATAAAGAGCCCTTCAAGTCATTATTTAAGACTTAGGGAAAATATGAAAAAAAGAAACGAAAGCTCATCAGTGAGGTTCCAAAGACAGACAGTGGGCAGGTACTGATCGCCTTTAAACACCATCTGAAAACCAAGTGGGAAATTCCAAAGACACATCATTACTAGCAAAAGGCTTTAATTTATATTATGAAAGATTTCTGATGTTTAAAGATAATATGCCTTTTAATTCTGACTGATATTTTTACAAAAAGAAATGCAAAATCACTAATGAAACAAGTCGATTTCTACTCCAA
>NW_006443292.1:4052567-4061417 GCF_000325575.1 Pteropus alecto | reverse complement strand
ACCAAATTCTAGAAACCAACCATAAAGAACTCCCACACGTAATTCCAACTTTGCTAAATTTCTCATGTTAAAAAGCATAAAAGACAGAACTAATTAACTTTAGCTACAATAAGCAGATTTAGTGCCACCTTATTAAACACAATAAGAAATCAGAGCCAAGGAATAACACCACACCTACCATGTATTGTGATCAAAGGACGATTGTCGAGATCATAAAACTGAGAAACCCCAAAGAGTCAAAAAAGAAAAGTACGTGTGGTTTAATTTTCAAAGAAGTTAACCTCTATCAGATCAAGCTCAAGTTTAGAGGTTACCTTTTCCAAAAACTTCACATACTGGATTGCCATTAGAATAAAGAAGTACCAAGGAAGCCCATGGCTGAATACAGGCCTATCACTCATTCGTGTTATAATAAAACCAAGACATTTCCAACATACATTAGAGAAACAAACCTTTGACTAGCCCTACTTTACCAAAAAAAAAAAAAAAGCACTTAAGACTCCTGAAATAATCCAGGAGTTACATCTGCATGCTATTAGAATAAAGACGGAGTATTTACATTTCATTAGTTTATTTCTCATACAAGATACTTCCTGGAGTCACAGTGGAAGCTGACTGCCCAAGACTTTTCTTAACTAAAAGCTTTGCAGCACTGACACCATAAGTCAATAGATTCCCCTCCCCCTCCCCCACAAGGAGAGCCTTTATTGTGAACCATGATGGTAAAGTACTACCCATGTAACTCTTAAAATATTCTCCTAAACCATACGAGAAAAAAAAAAAAAAGAAATTCTACACAAAACCACTCTTTCAGCATAGCCTAAAGACAAAAACTGCCGATCCTGCAAAATAATTGAGTGAAAACAGAAAAATCACCAAATCCCAGCACTCGATTTCTCAGGCTGTCCCTCCATCCCCACTGAGCCACAAGGCTAGTGCCAAGGAGGCTAGCCAACGGTCATTTGCAAGGACCACCAAAAATATTAAACCCACTCTAAGTCTGAAAAGACTTGGAAAGTGTCTGGGTAGGTCATAATTAGAAAGGAAGTTCAAAGATCTGGTGATCTGAAGGAACAGGTACCATTTAAGGAGCTAGCTGCCAGGTAAAGGGGCGCGACTTCGCAACACGTAAATCCTGACAAAGAAAACGGGCAAAAGGAAGGGAAAGCGTCCTTTGGTGACTGGGTAGTAGAGGAAAAAAGGAAAAGGGGCGAATTTAAGATCTTATAAGACCAAAGAGAATCACAAAATTGGAAGTCTCAAAATCATCGCCAACCATCAAAACAAACAGACGAAAACCACTGAAGAAACAGGAAAGTTCTATGCTGAAATAAGCGGAACCATTAAATTTGGAATTCTGGATAATACCTTGCTACAATAAAAAACGAACGAAGGAAAATCAGGAAACTGAATTTGACACATTATCAACTGAGAGGAAAACACCCTACCAAAAACAGCCCTACCGAAAGCAGAAAAAAATGGTAAGCCAATACTCCAAACAGATTTAAATATAGTCAAACAGGCACGTGAAGATATGAAAACCACTTTGAAGCATAAATCCAAAAACTAAAAGCAAAACTGGACAAAATACAAAGAAATTTTTAAAAGCTGGTTGAATTTTTAAAAATTCTAAGAAATTAAAAGTTATTACAAAAGTGAAGAATAAACTGTGAGATTCCTGTGGGAGAACTAACTCGAATGAAAATGAGCTCCTACAGTCCGCCGCATGTGTTACAAGCCACATCCATCCACATCTGGCGCTTTGCTTCATCTGATCTCAGATAATTCCCTATCCACCGCTTCACACTAACTTATAAGCCACAACCCTTCCAGCACACGTATAAGCGAACGTGGGTTTTTTCACATGAAGTGCCATATCTGCTATGTATTTACGTACTACATCATTTAACATGTCTAAAAACATGCTCTGTTTTAAACAGGTTCCTAGTCTTTCTTTTTGTGTCACTAACAAAGATTTGAGTTTGTTCCCCTAACTCCATTGATCCCACTAACTCCGTGGTACTTATTGCATAGCTTCACATAGCACAGTGACTTTGAGGAACAGACAGGCCACATTACAGAGGTGACTGTAGATGTGCACGTATGAGTTAGCATACACACGTGTAGTCCTCAGCTCTGCTGAAAAGGGCTAGAAACAATGACACCCCAGTGGCCACAAGCACCAGATCTTGGTTTCTAAATGCCATCCTCCAATAAAAGGAGCCAATGCTCTTTGGAAAAAAGGATGTTTCCAGGATTGGGACACATAAAATACAAGATGAGCTTAGAGTTTCTTACAGAACCAAAAAGTAAGGAAGTTGTTACATGGCAGGACAATTTGAGCAATAAATGATAGCTTGAGATTATAACCTACAAAATAAAATATGTATCTTTGAGTCTATACTAACATAAACATGTGACTGAATAAATGAGAGAGAAGGGACATCTCTTCATTAGAGAAGAATTTCAATTGATAAATGAGAAAGGAACAACAAAAAAACCATAAAATCACCATAAGGTAAATATTACAGTAGTAACTACTACAGATAAGTTCCACTGATGGATGCTAAAATGAGTGGGTGAAAGTCTGAGGAGAAACAGGAAATTTACAGTCTCTCCCCAAAAATATTTCTCATTTTCAAAGAGAAAAACTACGGTTTTACTCTGGAGAAACCTGCAGAGGCCGCCTTAATTAAGTGATCAAGATTAACATCACCAGTAATCAGACAGTGACTTCATGTACCCCGATATGAAATGTACCTCCTGATTACTATGACTTCCTGTGGTATTATGGGCAAAAACGCAACACCCCAAATTAATCATAAGACAGCATCAAAGAAGCCCAAATTGAAAGACATTCTAAGAAATAATGACAAGTGCTCCTCAAAAGCATCCAGATCACACAGACAAGAAAGAAGAGAACGAATCAAGAGCAAGACCCGTCCTTACGCTTTTGGGGGTAAACCCTCTCAGTTCCCTGGCCTCTTCGTATCCTTACTTCCATTCCTCTTCAAACACCATGGCCAGACCCTGAGGCCGTGTGATGACCAGGAACTGTTCCACTGGACAGTAAATCACACGTCCCACTCCGACATGCCTCTTCACGATTCCGGGCACTATCCCACAAACTGCCCGTTCATTCCCTCAACTGCCCAAGCCACACACCTCGTCGTCTCCCGTAACTCCTCATTCGCCTTCCACGTGCCCTCCATCACCGAGCCCTTTAACGCCACCTCCTACTTGTCTCTCAAATCCACCTGCTCCTTCAATCCTGACACCACTACCCTAGTCCTTTTAACTCTGTTCTAATACCCTCCCAAATATTGTCCCTGTCTACCAGTTTTAACTCTCTCCAAAGAATTCTCCACCGTGCAATCAGTATTATCTCCGCTATCAATCTCCCAGGCTTAAGATACGCTTTGGTTTTCCCTAGGGTAAAGGAACAATTCCTTAAGGGCTCTTCACAATCGGAACCCTATTGACCTCTGTGGCCCCACCGGTCCCTACTCCTATGGTGCCTGCCTTCTCTTGCAGGGCCTGTTGCACGGCCTTCTCCACCCATCCTGTACTGGGTCTCTCCAAGCAATCCACGCTAAGTGCATCTCTCGTCCTTACGACAGGTCTCGTAAACACTACCCTCACTCTTCGCCAGGCTGTCCTGTTCACTCTTCAGGTTTCAACCTAAGTTGAAGGTATCACTTCCCCCGGGATCAATTTTCCTGCCTCCCTGAAACTGGGTTACTCACCCCTTCTATGTATTCCTAGAGCGCTGTGCACTGTCCACATTGAGCGCACAGCAAAGTGGATTATGAACATGTCTATGTCCATACTCCCATCCAGCTGTGAAAGCCAAGCCCGTTCGCTGGTATGCCTCATCGCCTAGCCCAGTGGACTGAACAAATAAGGTAACGAAGACCCAACTGTGAAATAAGCTGCCAAAGGAACACAATGCCTACAAAGAATAAAACCCAACGACTCCTGGCTCGGGAGCACAATATTCTTTTCACTGCACTTAGTGGCACTTAATTTGACTTTCATAAACAATTCGATGTTAATTAGGTATAAAGCATGTAAAGTTAAAAAAGATCTAGCTATCATCTCATTTTATTATTAAAGTGATGCCCAGAAAAGTTATTACTTGCTAAAAAACAAAACACTATAAAACAGCAATGCCATGATTAGGCATTTTGATGTTCTTTAATTACATACTTTAATCTCAGAAATTAGGTTTTTAAACTTTAAAGTTTTCATTTCTTCTAGAACAGCAAAGTTGTTAAAAACACAACAAATGAATCACCAATTCACTTTAAAGAGTCCACAAAACTACCCAAATTATAACATAAGAATATTTAATTATGGTATAAGAGTAATAAAGATAATATTGAGTCATTATAATTACACCTTATAAATATAGGAGTACCAACTATGTTCAAGGCACCGTGGAACATAGTCACTGAATATAAAAAGAAATATAAAACAGGATTCCTACTGCCAAAAAACGTAAAACATGTTTTGGAAAACAAGACCCAACCATTACAGAAATAGAAAAATCAAGTGAAAGGAGTCACTTAAATTGCTACCATTTTGAAAGGAAAAGACTTTCTTCCAAGGAGTTTCAGGAATGTAAAGAGAAATTATAATCTACTGCCTGAAAAATCAGCATAAACTCAAAACTTCTTAGCTTGGTTAGCTGCAAGGGCTTTAAAACAATGCGACTCCAATGTCAACAAGCACACCTACTGCCCAGTTCCTGGTTTCTAAATGCTCTTACCCAATAAAAGAAACCAGGACTCCTTGAAGAAATGGCTGATTCTAGGACAACAGCAGGAAAAGCCAAGTCTGGAATATCTTACTGTGCCAAAAGTAAGGAAGTGCTCCAAAAATGATAGAACATGTCAAACCTTCAGTGAGTTCATGTGGACCATCAAAAAGAATCCTGTGCTCAACGGATAACAGTATAACCTACTTTGTAAGATCCTATGAGTTCATACTAACTAAGCAAAAGAGAAGGAAAAACTCTTCTTTGCAAGAGAATAAAACGCGAACTAATAAAAGTGAAAGGAATAATAGTTAGAAAAACACCATTTTGAACCACTGTGTAGTAACTGATTCAGGCAAGAATCATCGATGAATGCTAAAATCATTATGTGAACATTTGGGGGAGGACAAAATACATGGTCTCAAAGTGTCTACTCACAGGTTGTTCAGTAGTAACAAAGACGGCAACGATAACTTCTATATGGAGAAAACGGGCCGGCAAACCTTAACTAAATGATTCCAGTAAATATCACCAACCATGGGTCAAACTGACATCGTACTGCCTCCTCATGTGATGCACTGAGTATGTATCATCGTTTAAGTGGTATTCCTGCCAAAAATGCATAGCCTGAACCTAACAACCAAAAATATGACAAATCCAAACTGATGGACATCCTATAAAACAAAGGGCCTGAGCTCTTCAAAACTATTACTGTCAGGAAAAAGAAAAAAAAAAAAAGTTGAAGGATGGTTCAGAGTCAAGGAGACAAGAGATGTGACAAAATTCAACGGATGATATCGGATTAGAAAAAAATGCTACGAAAGGATATTACTGGCGCAATTGAGATTTCCACGTGAATGGATATATTATCGATAGTAAATTTCTCGAATCCAACACACTATGGTTATGTAAGAATACGTCTTTGTACTTAGGAGATATCAGAAACATATAGGGGTAAAGGATCATGATGTGTGCAACGTATTCTCCAATGGTTCAATAAAAATGATTATAATAGGAAGAGGAAGAAAAAAAGAGAAAAGGGGGAAAAGGAGGAAAAGGGCGCTCGTTAGAGTGGATCCCGGCTATGACGTCACCACGTGACGTGTTCAATGACATTAGTGTTTAATAACGTGCTTTCCTCGTTAGCGACGTATGCAGCGCGTTAATACAGCACTCCCATCCACCCGTCGCTTGCTTCGGTGGCGTTCTGCCTCAGATGACATGCCCAACTTCAAATGGGCAAACCTGCAGAAGAGGTAACCAAGGAGCTTCACGCTGTAAACCAAACGGTAATAACTGTCCCCAGACTGAGGGGCCACTCTGAATGTACAGAATGATAAAGCAAATGTACCAAATGTTCACAATTGGTGACTCTAGGTGACAGGCACGTGGGAGTTCAGTATACTATTCTTATAAGTTTTTTCCAAGAGAAAAAGTTTAAAAACACCTTTCGCCAATACTAAAATTTTACTCTGGGAAATCTGAGCCATTTCTGCACAACAAACGTTAGCTCCCACGTGCTTCTCTCCCTTTCCCTTCCTAAGCCACGTCGAATTAACTTTAACACCATTAAGAAAAAGGTTTTCAATACCGAAATGAACATGTTGCCAAAGGAGCCCTCGACCTGCAAACGGCATGTGCTCCGAAAGCCAATCTGTAAGTCGGCTTCTGGCGTGTGAAATGGTTCCATCACCAACAGTGGTTAGGCCACCAGCGTCGGCCACGAAAGCTCTGCTGGATCTGTCGGCATCACAGCTGAGTTAGGACTGTGTCTCATGTCTACTGTGTGAGGTTGCACAGTCCTCCCCTCCACTCGCCTTTCCGAAATAACAAAATTAGCTGGATACACTGAAGGGAAAGGAGGTGCTGCTTAGGAAGGAGCAACTAGTAACTAATTATAATTTCTATCACTGTTTTTTTCAGGGATATGCATTTCCAACTGAACTTTAGCCCTCAGACAAGATGGCTCCTCGCTGCCCGGCGAGAAGGCAAAATGGAGTATCAGGAAATGGCGCTGTGCTCAACCCCTCTGGGATCCCTGCCCTGACCCAGAATGCTGACAGCAATATGTTAATACGTATACAAATTCATAAGGCAGTGTTTTACAGTCTGGAAAGTACCTTTACAGATGTTAAAGGCAGACAGGGAAAACTAGTTTGTGGTTGGTCATTGCAGTTGACTAGGAAAACGCCAACATTTCCTGAGCACTCACTACGCACCGCCGTAGACTGGCGGGTGCTGGGCATACGAAAGGAGCAAGACAGCCTCAGACGAAGGAACTCAGCCTAGCAGAAGAAAATGACATCGATTACGCTACTCCGAGTACTCTTAACAAAATGGTATTTATTCTACATAGAGTGCGCCTCAAGAGCAATGGAGAAAAACTTTGTCTAGAGATTAAAACCGATATCACAGCTGACATCTGAGCTAACAACGTAAAAGATAAATAGTTCAGTAGGTGGATGAGCAAGGGAGTATTCCGCTTCCTGGCAAAAACGTGAGCAAAGATACAGAAGCATCAAATATTTAGTGTCTTCCAAGTGCCTTCCAAGGCATTGTGCTAATGCGTGGAGATACAGCACCAAGAAGACAGCCAAGGCCTCTGCCTTCGTGGAATTTACATTCAGGTAACGGAGAAAGACCATAAAAAAGCAGTAACTAAACAAGATACGTACAAATTATAAGTATCTTAAAAGAAATAAACCAGATGTGTAAGAGAGTGACAAATGAAGTACAGCATTAAACAGGATGGTGTGAGTGAAGAAATGAGATTTGGGCCGAGATCCAAAGGGTCTGGCCGTACCGGTCCTACGAAGATCATGTCACGCAGGAATTACAAAAACTGCAGAAGACCCTGAGAGGAGGACACGGAGAATTTAAAGCACACTGAGGGGTCCCGGTGGCTGACGCCCAGTGAACGAGGGGAAGAAAGATGAGGAGAAAGATCACTCGGGGCCACTCAGAACCCGGAAAGGAGTACAGGTTTTATTTAGGGAAGGATGAGAAGTCCCTGGAAGATTTTTAAGTAGAGAAATGACATGATTTAGCTCTCACAATGTTCCCTGGGGTTGCTGTGTGATAAAAACTCTGGAGGAGAAAAACAGAACCCCGTTGGGAAGCTACTGTAATTCATGCAAGAGATAATGATGCCCTGAAATAAAGAGGTGGCAGTGAAGGCTAAGAGCAGTGGACTGGCTCGAGAACTCTGAAGGTACAACAGAATGTGCGGGCAGGCTGGACTGGAGAGAGAAGAATCCAGAGAGATATCTTAAGTTTTTGGCTCGAGTACTGCCATTTAGTGAGACAGAGAAAGCCAGCAGAGACATCAGGGTTTGGGGTAGGGGGAGAGTAGCTATATTTTAGTCACTTGGCTAATACCATGTTTGAAATTCCAACTAGATTTCCAAGTGGACATCAAGCTCAGGGAAAATTCTGGGCTAAAAAAATAAAAGTGGTAGTCCTCAGCACACGCGGCCTTTTCAGAGACGAGCAAACTGCTGGCCTTCACTGGGCCGCAGCAACTGAGGGGTAGGGGCTAACGATGAACCTGGAAAGCGGGGACGGCATCACGTCGTAACGTGGACCATGACTAAAATGACAGCATCAGCAGTAGCGGCGAGACAGCGGTAGGGAAAACTGCTGCATTTTAGGCACCGAGCCCTGTGCTGAAGGCTTTCAGTACACATCTCATTTAAGCCTCTCGACGGCTCTACAAAGTAAACGGCGTTATAGTCACGATTTTACATACTGAACCTCGAGAACACTGGGGACGTGCCAAAGAGCACAAAGGGCCAGAGGGGGCATTCCGAAGCAGTCTGACTTCAGAGGTCAACGTCTTACCCCTTACGCCGACGGGCCGATTTTCTATGCCTTCAAAGTTCTTAAAAGAAGAATGACATTTAGATCTGAATTTTACGAATGCAATTCCCGTATCCATGTAAGAGGGACTGCTGGGGCCGGGAGGAAGAGGTGCGACAGGCACAGACTGCACGAGTCAGTGCAAGGGCGGCTTGTTCTAATCAGCCAGCAGTTACGAGCTATCCCACCGGGTGAGGTGCAGACTGCTGCTCTGTTCCGGGGGCCGCAAATCC
>NW_006443292.1:4048947-4052511 GCF_000325575.1 Pteropus alecto | reverse complement strand
GTCCTGCCCCTGCAGTACGAATTCACCACCACTACCAAAATATTTCTCCAAACAGAACTTTATTAAAGGCTGAATTTTTTTTTTAAGTTCATAAACTTTGTACTTTTCTATAAGAAAGGAAATAAAATTAGTACTGATTCAGGACAAGCACGAAAAGGTGTGCTTTGGTTGTTTATTAGAAGTCTGATCAACTAGTGTCTGTTTTTCGCCCATGGTAACGATTCCACCCCCTTTCAGCATCCTCAGTTATTAAAGTGAAAAAATAGATTACCTGCTGCTACACACCAATGTTCAAATATTAGTATTCCGCCTCCCAAACCAGCTATTTTTTAAATTACGTGTTTATGATTTCATCACAGGTATTACTAAGACAATTTGATATTACATATTAAGTTCAATATTAAATTCAGTACATACAAATTATTAAAGTCAGTAAACAATCTATAAAATGTAGTATTAACTATGCTAACACACAACCACATGCTATGCATAAGACTTAACAAATGCATTTACACTCAATCATAATAAACTGTACACAGGGTCCGTATATTACGCAGTGCACAGATAAAGCATGCACAGATAAAATCATCTAGTTCCACGGAACAGGTAAAAGAATAAAAAATTATAGATTAGCTACTAAAAAAAGCTATTTTTAATATACTTACTCCTCATTATGTTAAAAATTTGTTTCTGTTTTCAAATTTTAATTACTATATCTTAAAGACAACAATCACAAATAATTCCTTAATATATTTCACTGATGAGCAGGGAAAATAAACTTTTTTTTAATATTTGAGATTATGGAGGTTAGAATCAAACAGTGATTGAAAATCAAAAATCTAACTGTAGAACAGTCAACTTAACATTTTATGTGTAATCTGACAATGAATTTAAAATGCTGGATCCTGTATCCCAAACGAACATCTGCGCATTTTCCTATTTATACATTACGTGAAGTCCTTTCGGTCAGAGACACTAAGAGCACGGATTAGGACCTGTAGGCAGAGTACCGACATGATCTTCACGGGAAGGGACGTATGGAAGAAGGGATGAAGGGTGATCAAGCAACATGCATTTTTGTATATCAAGCTTCAGGCAATGCGTTAGCAACTTTCGCACACGTTATTTCATTTAATTCTAACAATTTCAAGGGGCAGGTAGTGTAATTCATTTCGATTTTACAGAAAGTGTCCCGTAACTTTGTCAGTGGTGGACCTGAGATCTAACTAAACCAAGACCTGATGGCGAAATCAAAGTCCTCCTTTACAAGGACTTGCAAATCAGCACCTGTTAACGTGTTCTTTTGCAAGAGGTTATCTAACTGAAAGACTGACTTGATTTTCCATATTTATACTTATTACTTAAAACATCGACAGGGCACTCACTTCTCCACTTACCAAGAATGTTCACAGATTTTTCTAATCTAGAAAAAAGCAATACTGATCATTTTTAATCCACAAAGCGGCATTTTCATAGCCTTATCACTAATAAAAAACTTCAGCTAGACTTTGTAACATTCTCATGTACCATGAGTATGTGTTCCAAAGCAAAAACAAAAAAACAAAAAACCGGGTATGGTCTGATTATAAGACAGAATAAATGAAATGAGAAATGCGCACAGACAATCCAGGACCTTCATCATTGCACGTTACACTCCTCTTACCCGATTAAAAGCAGCAAAGGGAGAAAAGGGTGGCTTTCCAAACCCGGACTGACAAGCACGCTACTTCCCAGGGACAAGTCTGCCTGCAGCTTCCTCCTCCTAAATCAGAACACACATCTACTAAAAAGATTTCACTGAAATATGTCAAGCATCAAAATCACGTTCTATTAAACACTTCCATAATTACTTAACCACCCTCAGAATACACTTGAATAGCTCTCCTGGTAACCAAACAATTAATGATGTTGCTATTGCTTAAATATTTATAAAATTAATGTTAACCTGCAGGGCATTCTAAACAGAATACAAAGCTGTAACGTAACTGTTTTTGAAGAAACACCACTCGAAACCCAACATCTTTAAAAGATTATTTCCAACTGCATTTACAAAAACAATCTTTGTCACACATACCTATTAAGGAAATGTACGACCTCTAAGAATATGAAAAGAGGTTATTCTCTAAGTATACTTCAACATGGTGACATTAAAATGATTATTTCTGAGCCCCAATGAGCTATTTCCCTTCCACTGAACAACCCCCCACCACTCACTCACTCCACTCAGCAACTGGATTTTCTTTAAAACTTTTGCTGGGAAGCAATTTAAGTTTAATTTTATCACCCGTGTTCTAATATGAATAAAACCATAGCTTTATGCATATATACCAACAGTGTGCCTTAAATGAAATAAATAAGCAAAGTTGTTTAGGGAGGTCCCTATTCACGAAATCTTTGATTCATTAGTTAAGTTTCTACTGGAAACATTCTTGCAAAAGAAATGTTAAAGACTGAGTCTACAAAGTACTTAAACTCAGCTTTAGCTCTTCAGAGTATTGTCATTAACACCATTATCACAACTTTCTAGAATAATGCTGAGAATTGGAAGTGATTCCAGAATCAACCAGTGCATCATCATATAGAAGAAACTAATCTTAGTATTTTAGGACACACATTACATGTTCATTATATTTGATACAAATTATAACTAAAAGTGGCATCTGCTTCAGTGAAAACGTTTTGATTTTCCCCCTGAAACAAAAGTTACAGTTAAAGAGTGAAGACAAAGCCCTCCAAAAATAAACACCCCCAAAAAACCCTACGACCAAAACCTGGACATAGAAAAGCCATAGAACAGTTATACGTCCTCAATTCACGTTTAAAATAAATGCCATTTTTGTGTTAAAAAAAAAAAAATAGAGCTATTTTGTTTACCTTTTCCACAAACTGCCAGTTCAAGTACTGCCAAGGTAACAGATTTTAAACTGACAACTGGAGTACCTGGCAGTGGCCAAAACACCACAGCTGGATCCTTAAAGAAAAAGTACCCTTGGTGTGATGTACACCTAGTTACAGCTTGAGAACCTTCTCTCCATATAGTAATAGATACGAGACAGAAGGGAAACGCGCTGTGCTAAACACACACACACATACCAAAAAGGAAAACTTGAATTTTAAACAATATTTGTTTTAAAACACACATTATTGTTAACATATCACAGCAGGCCGCTGATAGCACATTTACTGGAATCCCGATCTCACTGTAAACTAAAACGCAGGTTAACCCTATGCGGCTGGTTCCCAGTCTACACAACACACCGCTCCCGACTGGATCATGACGGGAAGCTCGCTTCCTATCTCGGGAACCATCACACTTCAAGTCTTCACTTTCACAGGGGAAAAAAAAAAAAAATTTTTTTTCCTAATTCAGAAATGCTCACCTTTTCCAAAGCTGTTGGCACTATGTCACCTACTAATTTAATCCCCACTGTTCCAAGACGAGATGATAGCGAACTCAAAAGCAAAGTTTCCAGCACACAAAACCCTGCCCGCGAGCCGGGGTCGGGGGTCTCCTGGGCTGTCCGGGGCCAGCGAGCGGTCCCCTCCGCAGCCCCTCCGTCCCCG
>NW_006443292.1:4045840-4047408 GCF_000325575.1 Pteropus alecto | reverse complement strand
GCACGTGGGGCCGGAGCCAGCCCCAGCCCCAGCCCCACCCCCACCTCCGTCCGGGCACAGTTGGCCTCCCTCGACCTCCGCTGGCCACGCCCGCGCCCACGCCCTCGTTGTGGTCTGGGCCGCACCTGTGCTCACACTGGGCGGCTGCCAGGTCACCCTTATTGAGCAGTCACAATGATGCCCCGGTGCCTGGACTTGAGGAGGCCTGGAAGGCGTGTGACCCCTCCATTGGGGCTGGCCAGCCAAGCTCCCCAGGTGCCAGGAGAGACGCGATCTCCCAGTCTTTCCTCTTAGTAAATAGTAAATAGCTAATTACTAATAGGCATAGCTAGTATGCCTCGAACATTTGACTATGTGCCAGACATTTTGCACACTACAGCTCTTGTAGTCCTTACACCACCACCGTAAAGCAGATTCAGTTTCTATTCCCATTTTACAGAAGAGGAAAGGGAAGCTGAACGCTAAAGTGACCTTTTGAGGTCACTGAGGACTTGAACTCCCAACCACTGTGCGTATTATCTTTTCTGCAAGAGGTGCTTGGGACAGCCGTTCTGTTTTGCGGGGTTATTGGTTTGGGGAGATCATCAGGAGGTGAGCCATTGTTGGTCCTTGCAATCCTGAAGGGCTGCTCACCTCTGCAGGATTTCTAGGACCACGTTGTCACATCTGCACCTCCTATGCAACGGACACAAAGCCAAATGCTTCTTTTCATTTGAAAATGAGAAAATCGGTCCCGCAGCCACTTTAAAACAAAGCGATTGGGGTGGGTGAGTAGACAGACGCACAGAGGCTGTGGGCAGAGGAACTGGGAAGTTACAAAGGAAGCTGGAGGCTCGCAGGCTTCCTCTCTCAAGGAGGAGGCAGTGTACTGGGAAAAACCCAACTCAGAAGCCGCACATAAACACCAGACACTGAAAAATAAACTTGGAGTGCTGCTCAGAGCCCCCACAATGTCAGTGTTCAGAGGAGCCAGCAGCAGGGACTGCGGGGAGGTTTTTAAAATGTTAAAATTTGGTGTAACTCAGCAAGTCATGTGGAAATGCATGCTTTTTAACCTGCCAGAAGCTGCAAAGCCAGCTGGATTTGGCTTCTCTATTCCAGGAAAATAAGAGTTTGCCACTTTTCCTTTAAAGCCTAAGGCCGGAATTGGCGGGGGAGGGTCAGTGAGCAATGGCTCCCTCATTCCCACCTGCCCTTCACCCCAGAAGAAAAAGAGTCGATGAGAAAAGATTGTTCCAAAAGAGATTTGCACACTCCCAAAGCTCAGCTCCACCCGTGTCCTACCCTTGCAAGAGCTGACTCTCTTGGGGCACAGAAGACAGCTCAGACTGACCACCCCCTTCCCATTCAAATGCTATTGGTCACCCCAGAAAGCCAGGCAGAGAACTTGGCTGTGAGTCGAGCCAAAGCAGAAAAGAGCCTTCGCATCCCCTAAGAGAGTCTCTCTCCCCCCGCCACCCCCTGCCTGTCAAAACACTTGCCTAAGAATCGCAGGGAGTGGTAGGAAGGAAGAGTAAGATTTCCAGAGCACAGCTATAGTAAAACCCACTAGCAAAACATAACCGCTC
>NW_006443292.1:4045421-4045813 GCF_000325575.1 Pteropus alecto | reverse complement strand
AGGGTACCATCGCAGCCTCCGTTCGGGTCTCGAAACAAACCTGAAATCCGGCGCCTTCAGTAACTTCCGGCGCTCAGAGTGTACCATCGCAGCCTCCGTTCGGGTCTCGAAACATACCTGAAATCCGGCGCCTTCAGCAACTTCCGGCGCTCAGCATGGCTTAGACAAAGTGTGAGCACTTACATTTGCTGTTGCCTTGGAGGTAAATTCTAAGGAGCAGCACCTGTCATGCTCTCGCTCTTTCTGGCTTAAACACTCAGGTGTCCAGGTGTGTCTGAACTGAAGGGTCGTTGTACTAGGACTGCAATGCCCAGGTGAGAAAGAGCCGTCCTTCCTTCGAATGGGGCTGGCAGGCCATGGGGGGAGAGACACCTGATCACCAACAGAGGGGT
>NW_006443292.1:4042077-4044731 GCF_000325575.1 Pteropus alecto | reverse complement strand
ATCTAATGGGCGTTTCAGAAGGATACTTAGGGCGGAAGTTGGGGGTGGGTAGGAGGGAGCAATATTAGAGCCAGGACAACTGCTGTCAGAACAACTCCCCACCCCCGCTCCCCCCAGATCTCCCCAGACTGTCCCTACAGATGCTCATGGCTTCCTGTGTGTCTCTGTTGAGGACATGCCCTGGCCCCAGGAGAGGGTTCAGGTCAGTAGAGAAATACCCCAACTTCCTCACGCCTCAGGAAGATAATTCTGAGGCATGTTCCCAGAAGTCTCAGGAGGCAGGGCCAAGGGGACCGGCCCCCAGTTGCCCTCAGGGTGACGCACTTATTTGCACAGTTTTTATTGTCTTCACTTCCCCTCTCCCGCACAGCACTTCCATGGGTCACCCCCTAAAATAAAGTACCTGCCCCAAAATCCTTCAGCGTCTGCTTTGCAGAGGACCCATTTAAGACAGACGGTAACAGAGAAAGAAGACAGGACTTGAGTTAAGACACAGTTGCCTTATGGTAAAGGGAGAACAGGAACAAAACGGTGATAGACCCGCCTGCTAATCACCGAATCTGGGGTAGGGACAGCAGAGGCAACGCATTCCCCGCCCAGGCGTCTGGTCTGGGCTCCTGGCTGGATAATGGCAGCATCAGTTAAGTAGAGAGACCTGGAGGAAGATGAGGTTGACGGGACTGGATGAGCGCACTATGATGACTTACATCTGCTCATGCTGAACTTGAGATGACCGTGGGCCGAAACTGCCTTAGCCTTGTGGGGTCGGAGAAAGGTACGAGATGAGACTGGACAAGTTAGGGAGGGCTTCTGGAAGGAGAAATTTAAGCAGAATTTTGAAGTTGAGGTATACGGGCTGGAAAAAAATGTGGAGGGGGAATGACTTATGGAGCAGAAGGATGGCAATGAGAAGCATGAACAGGAAAAAGAATGGATTCATAGAAGAAGAAAGATTACCCAAACCTGGGAAAACTAGAACAAATAAGTGATCGGGGTCGAAAAGAGCCTCGAAAGGGTTTTCATTTGTGAGCTGCTCCAACACAGGTATCATCCCATGCCATGTCCAATCTGTGTCTCCAACACTTAAACAAAGTCACTTGTTATTAAATACGATGGGAACCAAGCAAGTGCCGCAATAAATATTTTTCATGATGTCTCAATCTTGTATAAGTATAAACGACTAAAAAATGAAGGTTTTAAGTGCTGCCCTAAATTAGTGACTTCTCCAACTTTAACTTTGTATCAGGACCTGCGTCTTGTTGAGAAACATCACATATAAGAGAAACTGCATTTATGCGTAAGGTTACTTACTTGTAAATGTTGCTTGCTAACCTCATGACTTGTAACTCTTTCGGAAAATCAGAATTCCACGTTTTAAATTCAACCTAAAGATAAAAACATCATCCGCTGTGTACTGTACATTGCAAGTTCTTTAGAGCTAAAATCACGAATGTACGTGTGCAGGTGAATCCTTTCATGCATTCCTTTTCTATTGCAAGTTCCATGATAAATAACCAGATCTAAATGCCATTTTCTAATAGAAGGAACCAGGGCTCTTCGAATTAACGGTTGATTCCAGGACTGGGGAAGGAAACAAAACTACATAAACTTATGGTGCCAGAAAGCAAGAAAGTGCTTGAAAAATGATGGGAGCATATTAAAGGGACACAGGGCCCAACCCGAAAGAGCTGCCAATGGCCAAAGTTGGAACCATTTGAGCAAATGTGGCAAATAATGCTAGTATTGGGTTATAACCCAAAGAATACAATAAATATCCGTGAGTCCGTACTGATAACTGAATGAGTAAATAGATGGGAAAGTACAGATCTTGCTTATAGAATTCCAACGGAAAAAAATATAGAAGAAATAAGGGCAATACAAAATCATCATTAGATAAACACCACAGATAATAATTATTGCAGGCAAGAACTATCAAAGGATGCAAAAATTAGTGGGTAGAGGAATGATGAGAAACAGGACATTTGCAGAGTGTCGAAGTAGCTCCTACAAGGTATGTATTAATTACAAAGAGAAAAATTGGTAACTTTACAGTAGAGAAACCCAGCAGACACCACCTTCACCAAATGAACAAGGCCAGCATCACCTGTAACCAAGTCCATCGACACCGTGTACCCCATGACACGACACAGTGAGAAGGGCACGTCCCTTCTTTGGTACTGCTGCTCGTCAAAAGTATCCAGATCATGAGAGACAGGGAAAGACTGAAGAACTATCACAGACTGGAGAAGACCGAGGACACCTGACGACCAAATGCAAAATGGAATCCTGGGTCGGATCCTGGTGAAATTCGAATGAGGCCTAAAGTTTAGTTAATAGCGTTGTATCAGTGTTAACTTTCTGGTTTTGATGGCTGGACCATGCTTATGTAAGATACCATTTGAGAAAACTGGGTGAATTCTCTATACTATGTTTGCAACTTTTGGTAAGTCTAAAAGTATTTCAAAATAAAAAAAAAATTTAAGTGAGAAAACTATTTCAGTATTCTATGATTTACTCAGCTTCCCAATAATAAGCCTCATGTGAAGTCAACATAACTGGTATTAAACATTTTTACAATACCTAACAATGGTACGTTCGACTTCAAATTGGGCACTATTACAACCATTGGTAAAGTGTTTATAAGTCGGAATGTT
>NW_006443292.1:4027280-4040905 GCF_000325575.1 Pteropus alecto | reverse complement strand
GAAAATAACTAAATGTTTCTCGTTACTACACACAGCAATAGAGTCCATGTCATCATGTGGCTCTTCCTAAACAACAGAATGTGACACACACATGTATAACTTCCAACGTTACCTATTCCATCTTTCTTCAAGCATTAAAAATGTTGTTTTCACTTTTTTTATTTGAATATCACACAGACTTTTATTCTTGAATGCCTGATATTGAAAAGAATGAATTCAGAGGAGATAAAAGACCTTCCTTGGCTCAGTTTATATTCTTACATGTCAAAGTCTACATAAAGATTAAATAAACTTTAAAAATGTAAGAAACTGAATCTTTGACAGCTGGATGTTTTATACAATCGAACTTCAAATAAGTCTTTCAATTTCTATTATATGTTGTCATTTTGTTAGGTCGTGTTTTTTCTTCGGCGCAGTTTATTCAGACTTTGAGATTCTCTCCACAACCCACAATGCATCCGCATGTCAATTACAGTAATTCTAACCCTACTTTTTATGTTCCGTGCAAAGAGGGGCTTCATTTCACATATTTCCCCAGTATCCGCCCACATGTCCCCCTCGCATACGAGATCGTGATCTGTCTGTGCTGTCCTCTTTGCCTATGTACTCACAGAAATTTCTTCCAAAGGCTGGAACCGTCTTGGTTCTCCTTCGATAATTTCTTTCAAAATGCATCCCAAGCATTCCCAGGCTCTGCCATGTCTATTAGGATGTCCATTTAGGCCTCGTCTGGACCTACATGTCCCTAAAATCTCATACAGGAAGAATGGTCGTTTACCTCTGTGACGGCCACACATCACACAACTCGTTCCCAAGTTGCAGTTTATGACCTAGCAAGGACTTTTATCTGTTAGGATGTTAGAATGTCGAAACGCGAGACAAATCTTGGGGTCACTGAAAAGGTACAACCACAAATGTTGGCGTCTAATGGTTCTTCGTTTAATCTCACCTCTACCATTTTCCAGTGTGTAAATTCTGGCAAGTTGCTCGGCTTCTCTAAATCTCAGTTTTCCTACCTGTAAGATGGGAATGATCCTTCCTCAAGGTTATTTTGAGGATTGCTTTGTGTAATCCACATAAAGGACTACATAATCGACATGCGCCTACACAAGTAGTGGCTACACGTGTGGTTGTTTATTGATTCCTTCCACAAACTTCTACTGAGGCCCTAGAGTGTTCCAGGGACTGTTTCTACGCACTAGGAATACAGAGAAGATCTGTGTTCTCAGGAAGCTTGTAGTGATGGGGGTGCGCAGAGGATAAAAAAATATATAAACGAGAAAATGTCAGACGGTGATAACGGCTTATGATGAAAATAACAAGATCATGAGAGAGAGTAACTGAGCCGATGTCTTAGCTAGGGGTGAGGGGAAGGCTTTTCTGAGGCAGTGACATTTAGCCTGGGTAACAAAAGGAGCTGGACAGTCGAAGAGCTAGGGAAGAGTGTCTCAGGCAAAGGGAAGAACGAAGTCCCCAAGGTGGGACTGAGCTTGTTTTGTTCAAAGAAGAGTGAGTATGGCTAGGGCAAGGTCGTGGGGCCCGGGCTGGTTTTCAGCCAGCGGAGGGTCCGTTATCTGCGTGGGTAAAATGACGAAAGAGCCATGGCCAGTGTGTTTGCACCAATCGCCCCCCTCCTGTTCAAAAGGGGCAAGTAAGGCAACTCTGTTGGTCTATTAGTCAGCAGTTTTCTAGTCGTGAGTGACAAGAACCTAAGTCAAACCGAATTAAGTCGAAAATTAAAAGAGGGAGAATTTATCGACCTGTTCAATCAAAGATGCGGGATATTTCCAGTTCCGGTATTGCTTGTCGTTAAAATGTGAGTGGGCTGCGCTCTGGATGGAAAAGAAACGGAGAAGAAAAACTGTCACTAAAATACCTCGCAGACTATAAGGCCTGACATTCCAGGTGCTGCTTTGTCATCTGTGACCTTCGTGGAGCCCCGGAGTCCGAACCATGAGCTCCTTGTTCTCAGCAGACATGTGTGCCCCCTCAGCCAGATGAGCCATACCCACCCTGTCCCGAACCCAATAGGTTTCAGGTCCCTGTCAGCCCACACGATTAGTCACACCAGCAAATCACACTCTCCTGCGGGAACGGGGGCCATGTCACTTCCCCGTTACTACAAAGCCTGTCGCCCACAGCTCTGGCTGGTTCGCTCCTGCTCCCGAGTGTAACCCCATGTGGCCCTGCGTGGTGTCCTCCTCCCTCAGGCTCCGCGCATATGTGACTAATAAACTGCTGCCAGTCTCATGTATCCACTGTCAGGTGTCATGTGTGAACCATCTCGTATTATTTAGGGTGGGGTCCCTTCTGCACCAACGGGGTGAATGAGAAATAATCTGAACAGACTTCCATTGCTTTTCAAAGAGTAGCCGAGCCATGTGCACTGGTTAATTTGAGCCTTCGCCAGACTACAGTAAAGACCCTGACAGCTCCAGCTAGTAGGTCCTGGGGCTCCACGCACACAGGCAAAGCTTCTCCACACCCCTGGCTCCCAGCTTCTCTTCTCAGATGATCTTTAATCTGAGGTCTGGCCAGCAGGTCTGGCGTCTTACTCATCAGTGCCCCTTCGCCAGAGTCTAGCTGAGGATTTGACACATAGTAGGCTTCCAATAAATGTTCCCTGAATGCAAGAATGGATCTTTGTCTTCAATCAGGCAAAGGCAAAGTGTGGAACATTCTGGTCTGATGCAACTACTTGAAAACTTGGTTTAAGTTAGAGCCAAAATGACCAACCCAGAAAATCCGAGAATGGAAAATCTATTTTATCCTGGGTTTTACAGAGGAAGGAAATACTGGTGCTCAGAAACTGTGATTTTTTCAATGCTCACATCAGCTAAGTATCAAAATGACCTTTTTTAATAAACGAAGCTTCGCTTTTATGCTTACGTTTGTCAATGAGGCTCCTGTTTTTGTCAGAAATTTCAACCTCTGCTGGGTAAATTGCACAACCCCTGGCTTCACTTGGCCTGTGTAGCCTTGGCACGACTGACATTTTTCGGTACATGCTGTAGGCAAAATTTTTATGAGGCTTGATCCTTGTCTTGACTCTATTTGATCATTTCTATCTGTGATCCAGCACATACATTAAAGCAGCCAGCACGTCTCAGCACCGCGAGGGTGAACGCCATGGAAAATGATATCGAAGTGTTTATCGTATACCTATCTACAGGAATGCAGAAAGCCTTTCCAGAAGTCATGCTGCGGCATGTCGCGTGAATTAAGCACACGGTTTCAAGAGGCTAGGTCCTGTCCTTGGGAATCATCTGCAATTGCAGCGTGGTTCAGTTAAGACTCAGCCTGCCAAAAAAAAAAAAAAAAGGCTGCAGAATTTAATCAAAAAATTCTTTGCCAGAATCCCCTGCCCTGGTCTTTGAATCTATGAAAGATGCATTTCTGAGCATCTGAAAGATGCGTATCTTCGGAACTCCAGTTCTAGAGCTGAGCGCAGCGGCCGAGCTGCAGTTACAGAAAGACTCCAGGTTCTCACCTTTTGGATTAAAAGATTGACAAGATTTGTTAACACGCGGAGCTGGCGGAGGTACAAAGGGACAGGCCCTCTCGTGGGTAGTGGAGGAGTGACACGATCTCTTTGGAAGGCAATTCAGTCAATGTCGATCACGATTTGAAATGTGCATACCCTTGACCCAGCAATTCCAAGTCTAAGAATCTACCCCCATAGAGATACTTACGTATCTTCATTGTGGAATTGTTTGTAGCAGCAAAATAACTCAACAAAGATATCAAAGTGAGATTGGGTAAATAATTTATGGTACAACCTTAAAGGGGATATTGGGTATACACAGTGTGTGTGTGTCCCTAGACCAGTGGTTTTTAACAGGAAGAACATCTGGAGATAACTGGAGGGGCCTCTAGTGGGTAGAGGGCAGGCTGCTGCTAAAAAATCCATCCTGACAACGGAGAGCTACCCAGCACAGAATGTCCGCAGGGCCTAGGTGGAGAAACCCCACTTCCAGACAAACTAGAACATTTCCTAAGTAACAACAGCATCTACCTCTGAGAAGGGAAACTGGCAGACTGATGTGAGCTTTGTCCTGATGGAAATTTGACATGTACAGAGAGTCCACGTTTCATGTACTAAATATTAAGTGGTTTTTAAATGCGCCTTCTCGGGCTCTCTCGGGCAGGATATCAGAAAGCAGTGGGTTCTGTGGGAGGCATTTCTCTGCCTTTTTGTCCCGTCTGATCTTTTCCTTGCTTAGAGCAAATGACAGACACGGTGAGTGAACTCGAGGATGAGAAAAAGTGCTTTGAATTCATGAGTTCCTGGGGTGTTTCTGGTCACCCAGGGACAGAAATATCACTGATGTGTTGACTCTAAAAGTAAAGTGTAGCTTTCTTTCCCTGCCTGCTTCGGCTCATGTTGAGTCTAGAATGTGTAGAAAGGAAAACGCTCTTTTTCTTTCCCATATCTATCGGCAGGCTTAAAAAAAAAGAAAAACTTCAGGCATATGCTTTTCTTATGGCCTGAATGTGCAGTTTTTATAATTCAAATAATTATCTCTTAAAATATTTTAAACACAAATTCAAGTTTAGCATATAAAAACTTACCCACAAAAGTTTGCTGAACTAGGTCTATAAGGATGTCCATTGCAGTATTGTTTATAAATGGCAAGAATCTGAAAACAAACCCCAATAGAAAAATGTTATATGAACTGTATCACAGAACAGTCTGTTGATAGGAAATGATCTCTAAGATGTATCACTTGAAAAAGCAAGTTACAGAACAGTATATATAGTAGGTTCCTCACTGTGTAAATTGCAATAAAGTGAAATAAAATATATTTAAAATTCCATCTTGGCATACGCACATTTTGCTTCCTGGTAAGAAGAATAAGAAACTCTTAACAGTAGCTTCTTTGGTGAAAGAGATCGGTGTGGGGAATGTCGCAGGCAGCTCTCACTTGACATTTCATAGCCTCGTACTCTTTAAATGTTCTGGCCATGTTCATGTGCACTTTTTTTGTTTTTTGTTTTTTTTTCCATTTTTCAACAGAGGT
Source organism: Pteropus alecto (assembly GCF_000325575.1). Classification (NCBI taxonomy): domain Eukaryota; kingdom Metazoa; phylum Chordata; class Mammalia; order Chiroptera; family Pteropodidae; genus Pteropus; species Pteropus alecto. The sequence continues at coordinate 4,035,884 of NW_006443292.1, read as the reverse complement.
TATCAGTACGAACCATTTCAAATGTTTTCCTTAGTATTCCTTTTTATTCATAAAAATGCACAACTATTATAAAAGAAAATATAGAAAACATCAGAATGTAAAAGAGGCAAATTCAATAGACAATTTAAAACTTAAAAAAAATTATAGCCGAATCAATTTACAATGAAATGGCACATATATATGTATATGAGCCTTCAGATATGAACAGTGCCATTAAACAAATATGAATAAACATCTTGTTGTTATCATTATTATGGTTACTATTAGCCCTTACCTAATCTGTTAGTATTTTGAGTGTGTGCTATAAACAAAAGCATGGAAGTTGATTCTATGAAGAAAGTAAAGATGGTTTGGTTCATATGTGGACATAGGCATATGAGTCTCTACAGGGGCTGGAAACAGGGGCCGCATCCAGGGAGGAGAAAATCCACCTCATAGTGGAAGCTTTAGGACCAGTACAGCTCATCATGTCTAATGTCAGGTGACATGTGACAGCCCAGTCCTCAGTCCAACAGGTGCTGGGGCACCTGTCAGCATAGCTGCTACAAATTCCTAAGTATGTCACAAAAAAAGCCTAGGGTCAGCTATGTGAAGGGTGAGAAGGAGTCTGGGTAACCACAGGGGCCACACCTGCGGGTCACAGCTGTCCCTGGCCTCAGGCAAGCAGACCAGTAGCCACTAGCAGGTGCCACCCATAACTGCTGTAGTCCAGACGTTGATACCTTGATCGTTCAGCTGTTGGACATTCTGTGAAGCGTGTGTCGTGAGCTCGCTGTGGTGGATGACGCTAGTGCTTAAAATTCTGAGACCAGCTTGAAGATGAACTGTGGCTCCAGGAACTATTTCTACAGAAAGGCCGTTTATGTGCAAGACAGTGACTCTCCCACATGTACACGGTGCCCCTCGATCTCACCCAATCTCCCATCAATGAGCGTTTTCTTGTTTCAATCGGGTGTTTTTTCTTTGCTTCTTAAAGACATTTTGAAAAAAGTCATCATCAGGATTGTGTATTATTTCCAATTTCAAGTAGTAGTTTAAAAACGAAATCGGGACTCTATATTGTTGAATAATAGATGCATTTAAAGTAAAAGTGGGGATGGCATACACTAGCCTGAGGAGAGCGAAACTCTCTAAGATGGGAAGGAAAAGAAAAGGAAAGAGGAATTGAGACCAGGGGCCCTGAGCTGTTTCTGTTTACTGAAAACCACAAAGATCAGAAGCAAATAAAGCAAAATACCGACAGCTGTTAAATCTGGGAGAAGGAGGCTCCGTGGACGTGTGCAATACTATTTTCTGTACCCTTTTTGTATCTTTGAAACGTCGATAATCAAAATAAACATGTTTTTAATGACGGGAGGTATGGAGGAAGTAGACTTCATAGGACTTACATGTGTATTGGGGTTCCTTAAAGTTCTGTATACGTTTATTTTGCCTTGGAGATGAGAAAAGGGAAATAATATCATGTTTGGATATGTGAGGCATAATAATAATTAGAGCGAACACCTACGGACATGCTTAGCAAGCGTCAGGCACAGTTCTGAACACGTCGTCGGTTAATTCATTTACTGAGATGCTAGTATAAATCTCTGTTCAGGGATGTAATCAGTTCACAAAAAAACATGGTTTCATTGCTGAGGTTTCGGACTCACTAAGTGACATTATTAAGTTCCATTAAAATGTTAGTAATTGCTAGATTAGGGCTATACACATTTAAAATTTTGAAAGATACTGCTAAATTGTCCATCAAAAAGTTTGTGGCAGTGTATAGCTTTACCAATAATGAAGAGTAACCGATTCCTTCACCTGCACTAACCTAGGTATTAACACATTCCAACATTTTACCGAGAAAAGGATATCTTATTACATTGAAATTTGCATTTTTCTCTTTAGTAAGGAGGAGGGTTGTGTATTTTTTACATATTACTGGCCATTTATATTTCTTTTTCTGTGATTTGCCAGTTCATATTCTTGGCTAGTTTGTCTACTTTTTTATTTTTATTTCTGTGTGTAAGAGCTTTTCATATTTGCTAGATCTGCACTGTCCCATATGAGTCTCCACTGGCCATAGTGGTCCATCTAAATTGAAATTCATTTAATTAAGTAAAATTTGGACTTCGGTTCCTCAGTCACACTGACCACATCTGCAGTGGCTGTCCTGCTGGGCACCGAGAACGTCGCCACCACAGAAAGTTCTATTGGACAGTGTTGCTCTCATAATAATCCTTATTCTCTGTGTGTCCTGAGATATTTTCTCTCAGTCCATTCTTATATTTTGACTTTTGAATACTTTCTTCTGCACTTCAGAAGGAATACATTTTTATGTGGCCAAATATATTAATCATTTTTGTGTGGATCTTGCTTGAGAAAACCTTTAGAAGTTATAAACACATTTTCTCACATTTTCTTCTAATTATTTATAAGATTTGTTAACCTACCTAAAATTAATTTTTTATTATAGTGAGAAATAGGAGTCCAACTCAATTTTTTCACAATAGATAGTCTCTTTTTGGTATCTTGTATTGTACTTGAAACGGGAAAAATTAGAAAATATGAACAGTACTAATAACTATCATATATCTTTAATCAAGGTAATGAAATTTTTCTGAATTTAGTTTGCTAAGCAGTTTTAGCAGGAACAGATGTTAAATTCTGTCTACTGCTTTTTCTGTGTCTCAAGAGGGCTGTTTTTTTGTTGTTGTTGTTTTTTATTTTCTCCTTTAACTGAGATAAATCATATTCTTAGTTGGGGGGTAATATTTTTAATTTTCTAATGGATTTGGTGTGCTAATATTTTACTTAGAATTTTTCTATGTATTCAGAAACAAAATTGGCATATTTTGGATGCTTACTATTCCAATCCATAGATGAATTACATTTTGTTTAGCCAGCTCCTTATAGACGAACATTTGCATTTTCCATTATTTTTCTAAGACAAACAATGCTACAATGCTGTTGCAACCTTATACATGTGTCATGTTGCACCTATGCAATCTGTAAGATAAGTCCCAGGCATGAGATTGCTAATTTATAAAGTAAGTTTGCCAGATATTGCCGAATGGGCCTCCATAAAAGTTTTTGCCAATGTATATCCCTACTGGATCCTTGAACTACAAACTCCCATCTCCTCAACTCAGGAAGGCTGCCTGGCTCAAGATCTAAGGCAGGGGCAAATTTCCTATTCATTAGCCCAGGATTTCACATACATTTCCTCCCAGCCAAGAGGCCGAGAGGCCAGAGCCTTTCCAGCTCTTGTCTGAAGATGACTGTAGACCAGGCAAGCATGACCATGGGCAGAAGGCCAGGACCAAAATCCAGGGTCCATGTCTGACTGTGGCTCATGAACTGGGGCAAATTATTTATCCTCCAGGGATTCATTTTTCTCATTTTTAGAAAGAATGTGTTTAACCAGGTATCTTACGTAAGGTCTCTTTTAGGGCAAAAAAGATATAATTTTATACCTTTAAAAATGAGGACTGTGTGAGTTATATTGTTATAGTTTTTAAAACAATTTACAAAAGTTTTATATACACTATAATCTGAATAATATCTTAAAGGAAATACAATACATTTTTAAAAATCTATATCTTTGGTGGAAGAATTTTCTTCTGGTGTTTTTTATCTTTTCCAATTTCTGTACAATGAATAATGTATTATTTCTGTAATCTGAAAAAAAAATGTATTTTGGTTTTTTTTTTAACACATTGGAAACTGTAAGAGCACCAAAAATAGAATAAAACAACCTAAATTTTAATGTAACCAGGATACCAGACAGAAGGCCCAACAGCCCACATATTATGGAATGTTTTAAGATGTCAGGGGGTCAGGATTTCATCTGACAGATGGACTCACCAGCGAACACAGTCCCCCTCAGCAGTATCCGGGGACAGTGTTTCCATAATGACTCACAGGGACGGTGCCAGCCAGCCCCAGAGCACAGCATTTTCCATTTCCAGCTCCAGAGCTGTGACGGCCTGACACTGTGGTTCTCATGGAATTCTGAAGCAAGCTGGCTTCATCATAATGACTGCCTGTTCAAGGCAGAAATGGGAAGGAGGATATGACTAATGACTTTTGGAGGGAGTATGGGAACAAAACCAAAAATTACAGTGACTTGCTCGTTGGGACACACTGGATAGGAACAGAACTAGGTATTCACAAATCCAAGAGCCTGTGGCCTGGCCGAAGGACCAGAGGCAAAAATAAACAGCAGACCTTCCCAGTCTGTCAGTTGTGAGTGAGGAGACTTGAGAGTCGGAATGGGAGCTGGGCTCAAAGCCATTTGACAGGTGGGCTACTCAGCATTGGGGACAAACTTCTTAGATCTGGGGACCGTGGAGAGAAGGCCCCTTTTGGCATGAAGAGCACTCAGTTGTCCTGTGAACACTGTGTTTCGCCCTCTGCCCCAAAACTATCCCCATGGCACCTCACCATTCTCATGGTAGATTCAAATAAAACCACTGCCATTTCATAAGCTTCGCCAATTGTGTAAAACCCTCCACTTCCGGGCATCCAGTTTCATTCATTGAAATAGGGGTTTTTACTCTGGAATCATAGGCTTCTGAGGGATCTGTGGACAGAAGTCAGGGGTCCTTCAACTTGGATGGGAGAGCAACTGCAAGTTCATTTGCACTCATCTCTGACTGAAATTTAGCATTTCTTCCCCCAGTGCATGTTAGCAACAAAAACCATAGCAATACTAATGGTGCTTTGACACTGTCGCCAAAGAGAGTATGGATCTATTCAAACCACATTGCAATTGTACAACAGAACATTGCTTAGGCTCATCCCTACTTGAAAATCACAGAATTTATTAGACCCACTGCTAGATCTTGTTAGTTAATGCATTAATTGAGAAGTATATCGATTACTACAGCACGAAATCACTTAGAAAAATATTCTAACAACTATATCCCATTTTCTTTGTACTTCTCCATGTTTTACTTTGTACATTTGAAGACATTATTCTGAGAATCTGTCCATAGGTTTCACAAAATGACCAGAGAGTCCACGGTATAAAAAGTTAAGGATGATTGCAATAAACAATATAGTATTTTCTTCTTCATCCATGTTCGATGTCGGGCTAAGTCTTTAGTGTTTCACTACGTCTGAAGATTTCTACTTTAAGGCAAGATGGAAGAGTAGAAACTGGATTTATTCTCTATCAATGTAATTTAAAACCAGACATATGAAACAACCATTTTTAAGACATTAGACATAGGGTGACAAAAGATAACGACCCCCCGAGGTACGGGGACTGAAGGAGGTGAACCCTACACTCCGCGAGCATGCCGCCAGAAGACAATTTCCAGGCATCAGTGCCCTGAGGGGGAACTCAGGTGGGGCCCGGCATTCTCCAAGGTGGCTCGTGTTTGCAGAGCAGAGTATCAGAGAAGAAAGAATTGCAGAGAGAGAGGACGCTGGAGATCTTTGAGAGATCCTCTCAAATCTTCATCTGAGGACAGATCAACACATATGAGAGAAAGGGACCCACAGCTGAGGAAAGAAGCACCTGAAAGCATTAGAGGGGACAATGCCCGGATTGTCGTACAGAGCAGGGAAGAACTCATAACTCACTGGGCATTGGTGTGGGCACCCCTCCGTGGTGAGGAAAAGTCAGGCCTAAACTAAACGCACCCCAGGTCTCTCCTATCAAAGCTTAAGTCAGACCTGAAAGCACCAAACTGGTCCCAAGTAAATAAGCTGAATTTCAGCACGAAACTCAGGAGTAGTAATAGGAATAGGAACACAAAAATGCCCAGCACCCAAAAAGGTAGTATTTTTAATGCTGGTGTCCAAGAAAAAGTACCTGGCATGCAAAAAAATTGGTGACACACACACACACACACACACACACATATATATATGTGTATATATATACACATATATATAGGTGTGTATATATAAATATATACATATATATATATATATATTCAGAGAAATGTGAACTACAATGAGAAAAAACTTAATCAATAGAAAGTGACCCAAAAGGACATGGATGATATAATTTGTAGTCAATTACATAAAGACAGTCATTTTAACTGTATTTTATGCATTCAAGAAGGTAAAGATTATGCATGTTACATACACATATGGTAGATTTTACATCTATCCATCCATCCATCCATATCTATCTATCCATCCACCCATCTATCTGAATTGGAGATATGACAACTACCATGTCTGCGATAAAAAAAAAACAAACAAAACACACTGGATAGGATGAATACTGCAGAAGATGAGATGGATGAGATGCTGCCAAGAAAAAGTTCAGTCAACTAGAAGACATAGCAACAGAAACTAAATTGAAACACCGAGAGAAAAAAAAGAATAAAAAACAATGAGCAGAGAATCAGTGGATTATGGAACAATTGTAAGTGGCCTCATATACGTGTAACTGGAATCTCGAAAGGAGGAGCGGGCAGAAAAAATATTTGAAGAACTGATGCTTCCGGTTGTTTACAATTTGGTGAAAACTATAAACCACACCGTAAATCCATAAAGCTCAATAAACTCCAAGCACAAGAAACGTGAAGAAAACCAAGGTACATTATAGTTGAATTGCTTAGAACCAGTGATAAAGAGAAAAACTTAAAACAACCAGAGAAAAAAGACACTTTATTTATAGAGGAACAAAGACAGCAACACGTTTCTCATATGAAACAAGGAAAGTGAGATTTTCAAAATACAAACACACACACGCGCACGCACACACAAACGCACACGCACGCACAAATCTGAGGGCCGAGAGGGCTTCACTGGTGATTCTATAAACCATTTGATGAAGAAATAATACCAATTTTACAAACTATTCTAGAAAACGGAAGAGAAGGGAACATTTCCCAACTCATGCTATGAGGTCAGCATTACCCTGCTACTAAAACCAAACAAAGATGTCGCAGCAAAGAAACTACACACTGAACTCTTTCATGAACACGGGTGCAAATTCTTAACAAAAAGTAACTCCTCTGAAGAGTGTGAACTTTCCCCAATAGTTAGCTCCATATTCTTTATTAGTAATAGTAATATCTTCATTTTTATCCCCATTTATTGAATCTTCTCTCATGCCAGCCTATAGTGGGGAAAAATATATATATCCCTTGAAATTATTAATCCTATCTTATAGATGAGGAAAATGAAACTCACAGAGGTTAAGTCCCCAAGATCACATAACTGCTAAGTGAATGTGAATCCAGGTCTTCTATGGCACTTCTCTACGCGCTAAATAATATAAAACCTTTTCCTTAAGGAAAGTCCTAGTTGTACCTGCAGCCTGAAATGTTGTCCCCATTTTTACTCAGCTCCCATCGAAACATTAGACGTCGCTTTCTGTATGAAAGCCACTGTCTTTATGAGACGCTGCCCAAGCCATTCCCGCCCCCACCTCTCTCACCAGAATAACCGTCCTTCAGAGGCGCTGTCCCAGTAGCTTTTCTTTCTTTTTAATTTTCTCTGACATTTCTTCCCGTTTTGTATGTTAGCTGTTTCCTTACCGGATCAAAAGCAGGGTTGAGTCTTGTTTTTTCTAAATCTCCTTAACACCTCGCAGACGGTCTTATACATAGCAGATGCTCAACGTGCGCGTATGGAATGGGCTAGAAGGAAGATGAGAACGAACCCAAAGTAAATGGCAAAGCCTTCAAGAGAAGCTAGGACGAATTTCTCTCCCTAGACTAAGATCTAGCGCCATCGTTACAAGTAAAATAAGGAAGACCCAGAGGCCAAAATTTGGAAATTGATTTTGATGTAAAAAGATTCCTATCTGAAATTGGAAATAGGACAGAGATAGGACTTTTCATAACGCGCTTATTCACGAACATTCTTTTGCTCTAGAGCCAGATTTCTGAAAAATGAAACCAGAGAAGCGGGGGGAGGGGAAGTACTTCTGAGATAAAAACTGACATTCGCATTTTATTTGTTACACCACGCAGCTTTCCCAGATGATATCCTATCCAATTAGGTTGGATAAGGAAAGCCTAAACCTCACCACAAAAATATAGTGTGTAGTGCACACACCTGCCCGCCATGGTGTGTGTATTACACACCTGCCCGCCATAGTGTGGCCAGTGGCTTCGATAATTTAAACAAGCACGACGTGATAATTATAATCTAAAACATGTAAAATAAAGACATTTTAATCTACAGGGTAGCAGTTTCCGCAGTGTTTAGGGAACACATGTCACTGTGGCAAACTGATTTTTAATTGGGTGAAATCGTAAGGGACCCGGAACTCCAGGTCTTTAAAACTCTCTGTCCTCTGTCATTTTGCTTTCCACACCGTGCTAAGGAAAGACATGACTGTCGTTCGTTCTCATTGGAAAAATTTCAAAAACATGCGAATACTTTCAGATAGCAACAGGTATATGGAGGTAAGGAAGCAGAGTGTCCCAATTTTCCAGGCATGGAGTAATCATTGTTTTTGATTAAATTCATCTATACTAAACATGCAAAGTCTACTTTTGGACACCATGGTATAACAGGGATTCCATTTATCTTTGCACCTAAACAACTATAAACCAGACAAATATATACGAAACAACGATTTTTGAGACACTGACAGCAGGGAGCACAAAGGACTATGATTCTCATGAGAAGGGAAACGAGTCG
>NW_006443292.1:4021791-4027215 GCF_000325575.1 Pteropus alecto | reverse complement strand
GATGAGGAACCCACACAGAGCCCACGGGTCTCACTGAGTTAAAGAGTCAGAGGTCAGAGTTTTGGGGATCAAGACAGCTAGAATTTCCAAGGAAGAACACCCGAGGGGAGAGAGAGAGATGCATAAAGAGAAGGTACTGGAGACACATGCCCTCGGCTAAGTTTCCACCCGCATCCAGATGAAAAGAAACTGCCCAAGACCAAAGGAGGAACCGCTGGAAAGCAGGTGGTGTGCACTGAATGTCTGTGTGTCTCTCAGGATGGAATAAAATAGGTCTAGGATTAGGAGTGCTTTCCGATTCTCTATTCTTTCTCATAATTTTTAACTTTTCAAAGTAAGGATATACATTATTTTATAACTTTTAAAAAGTTATAACAAAAAGTTCTTAGTCAGATGGCATGGTACAGCAAAACTCTGGCTATTCGAAAGTAAGAGAATAGGAAAAAATTTTTCTAAAGTTATTTCTGGATCTAAAATTTCTTGATTTTCCGTTCCTTCTAGTTAGCTATAACTCAGCTATTGTCACTGTGTATAGGCCACCATCTCTGAATCCTAATGGCCTTGCACTTCCTGCCCCCAAACCAACCAATCTGCTTCTTTCCAACCAAGATCTCTATCTTGGATAAAGAGCCAGTCTATTATTTGGTCATTTCAGTAGGTGTCTCTGTCCACACAATTTTTATGGACTCTAGGCCATTGTCTTCTTTTGGGTCCTAAGTTGGTATTTAAAAATATTTGGGGGACATCTTCTCTTTTTTGTTGTTTTATTTGGAGAGGGGACATTTTCTTAATTGACTGACCGCCCCCCCCCAAAAAAAATCAAAGATTCTGCAGAATTATTATGTAAATATATTGTACACGGAATTATCTGGATCAGCCATCTTGAGTCTTCTTTCCAGATTGCTTTAAAAATATTAAAAGGTAAGACCTTTCCATAATGCTGCTCCTTCCGACAAGAACCCGCTTTCCCCTTCACGCGGATCACTTCGCTTCATCCGTCAAATTCAGCCATCGCTACTCTAGAAAGTCTCCCCAAACATCTCAGACCAGATTAGGTGCAGAAGGCAGCCTCACACTTATAATGAGACATCTGTCTGCCCCTCTGAAGTGTTTGCTCCATGGGGACAAGGACTGTGTCGGATTGCTTCCTTGGGTTTCCACTTTCTTGTTCAGTGCCTGACACAGACCAGGGATTCAACACGTATTTGTTGAATGAATGCTTGAATTTCCTATCAAAACCAATGAGTTGACTTCAACCAAGGTTTCTATTAGTTAGACTGAATGGCCACGATATACTAACATATTTGATGACTCATTTAAGAGGTCTTTGTAATATATTTCTTCCTATATGTGCTAATTCCAGATTCACATCCACTGACTACACCTCGAGCACATCAGCCGTGTTCCATCCCCTCCAAGTTCACCTTGTCTACATGAAATCTCTTCCTTGTGGAATGGCCCCAGTTTAGACATGTTCCTTCTGAACTTTATCGAGTTACACTTGCTCTAATTGCTCTGGAGTTGTCTGAAGTTTTTGTCTCCTAGACTCAGCCAGCAGTTCCTTGAACCAGAGAATAACTTCGTTTTTCTCAAATCATCAGAAGATATTTAATCTAAAAGACATTGGATGCATCCTGGTGGTTGATTGGCACTAACTTACCTAACATACTTCTTAAGGATCTGTAAAGTAAAAAATAACTTGTCCATCTGATAATTGCATCAAAATGAAGGAATCGACTTTGTCTATGGCGGTTATTTCTAACCTTCGGAGACACAGGTTAGAATGATGAAAGCTGGGGACCTCATGGAAAATTGCTCGTCCGCAAACTGCAGGTTTAATAATCTTGGCTAAAGTATATATATTGAGCAGAATGAATAGAATGTAGTGTAAAAATACATTTGTTTAATCCAAGCCAGTGACGCCTGGGATGTGTTATGATTTTATGAGTTCATATTCTGAGATGCTATATAGAACCTGTCTCTCTGGTGGCAATTGCTTAAATAATTTAAGACTAGAAAGACATTAACGCTAAATACCTCCCATGTGACTGCACAGTGCTGGGCCCTGCATACACGTGATCACATTCCAGGACAAGGAAACAGCTATCATTAACTTGCTTCTACAGCTGAGGAAGCCGAGGCCCCGAGGGTTAAACAAGTAGCCTGAGATAATACAGTTACCAAAGAGTGGAGCCAGGATTCACACCCAGGTCCGTTCAGTATGTAAGCCTCGGAGCTTTCTCCGATAGCACATACCTCTCAGACACCAGCCGGACTTTGTATAATTATGGCTGCACAAACCTCGCTTTGGGTTGTTGTGTAGAGGTTTTGCTCGCAAGGCCTGTAATGCACATTTTTCTTTTAGGCACCAATACTTTGAGTGCAAAGTATTAAAAGTCTCTGCTATGTGTGAAGAGGCGTTTTGGCAATAAGAATACGAAAGTAAGATCTCAGAATAAAAATAAGAAATATCTCCTTTCTTTTGCCGTTCACTTCAGACAAAACTGTCAAATTCTATTATTATTATTATAATGAAAAGAAAGAGCATCTAATACAGTAGTTCTAATCCCTATTAGGTTCACTGTCTTCCTTTAAAACATAAATTTTGGTTTTTTAAGATCCTGTAATAAAATTCATAGATGGGTAATATATGTAATTGCAAAATAATTAAGTTATAAATGTAACATAAGGAAGAAAGAAGAAATCACTTTATAATAAAGTAATATGCATTTCAGTATGTAGATACTCAGGCATGTCTAGGCTAGAAGACATAACGAACTAATCAATTTTTTGCACCAATATGTAGGATCACACTTACATATACAGCCTGATCCAAGAGTGTGATATATTTAGGGTTCAAACACATTGAGCAGTGTTGCTAATGGAGATGTGATTTTTCTGAAAAGGGGAACAATTCTCAGTGGAGTTTCAAACAAAATGCAATACAGTCTTTTCTAAATTTATGTGATAATTGCATTCCTGGAAAATTCAGTGCATATTAAAATGTGCAAATGTTACTTTCTGTTTATATGTAAAACAGAGTATTATAAATGCAGATAATTACAAATTTTCCCTATCCATCAATGTCTCATGGGATATCTAAAGTTGCGCGCGATGTAAGACAGCTCTTTCATCAATGCCCGACAGCCATTGTCTAGTGTCCTTGGCCCTGGCCCTCTAAGTGCCAGCAGTGTCTTCCCAATTCCAGTAAAAATCACAAATACTCTCTGCTACCCCATCACCATATTTCCAAAAACCCCTAGTGAACCACTGATCTAATATGTGCCAGGCACTCTACTAAATTCCCCATAAATATTATTGATAATTTATTAATTTTTCCCATTTGACAAGCATCATACACCCTCTTATATGCTAGACACTGTGCTACGCTCTGGATATATAGTTGTGAACAAAACAGTCAGTAGATTTGGACCACAAAAGTGAATGATCTACTGGAGGAGGGGAACAGATGACAAAAATGTTACAAACAAATGGATATATAATTACAAACTGTGTTAAGTCCTCGGAAGGAAAGAATTGGATAGTGCGAAACAGAATAACACTTGAGTCTGTTAAAAAAGAGTATCAGGAAAGTCTCTCTAAGCCAACCATGTAAGACAAGACCTAAAGGATGTAAAGGAGACAACTATAAACAATTATTTTATGCTTTTCACGCAGGAATAAAATGAAATCTGGAGAAGTAATCAGCCCAAGATCACACTGCCTCTAAATAGCTGAACCTATTTGAACTCAAGCCTCTCTAGTTCCAAAGGCCATCAACTTTTCAGGATGGATAAATGGATGGATAAACTTCCGGTCAAGATGGCGGAGTACGTAAACACCGTGCTCGCCTCCTCTCACGGCAACATCAAAATTACAACTAATCTACAGAACGATCATCATTGGGAGTCACATGAGGTCTAGCTGAACATAAGTCCTACAAGTGGGGACACACAGAAGAGGCCACCTCAAGACTAGTAGAAGGGGTGGAGACACAGCAAGCTAGTCCCACACTCGCGTGTGGCACTTGAGAATTGGGAGGGATGTCTTGGCTGTGGAGGTCCCCCAAGAAGAGTGTGGGTTCCCAGCCCAGGGTTCCAGGGCTAGGAAGAGAAGTCTCCACAATCTCTGCCTTTGAAAACCAGCGGGGATGGTGGCTGAATGACACGAAGAACTGAGGGAGTTGCAAATGGTCCTCTTAAGGGGCCTGTGTGGACCTATGGCTGAAGGACTCGCTCGCTCTGAGCTCCAGCGCTGGGGCAGCTGCTCAAAAAGCACCAGGGAGGGACACGTGGGGAGGGACTGAGTTGTCTGGCTTCAGAGCCAGGACTGGAGGGGCAGCTTTCTCCCAAACAGGAGTGCCGGCAGAGGCCATTGCTCCTTGGTAGAGCCCTCCCCACTTCCAGCATACAGACGTAGGTGGCGCCATACCTAAGTCTCCATCAACCTTGCTGATGCTCTCACCCCGCCCACGTGACTCCCTGAGACCTCACTCCTCCCAACCTGCAGGCCCACCCAAGCCCCCTCCAGTGGCTTTTTCATACAAATGGCCTGTCTTGGCTCATGCTACGGACTTTCCTAAAATCTCTCAAAGGTTCGCAAAACCCAAACAAGCAGCATCTGGCCTCGGTGTGCCCTATACCTCCTGTCGAGGAGCCCCAAACCTGGTAAGAGAAGCAGCTGACCTTGGTTCATGCTTGGCCTCTTGAGGCACCTCTAAGTCCAGCGTAGGCAGTGACCATCTGCAGATTGCTTGGTGACTCTTGCCAGGTGGCCCCGGGCAGGGCACAGGCTGAGGCTGAACTTGGCCTGTGCAGGGGCCCCTGAAAAAGGCCCTGGGGCCAGTATGCCTAGTGGCTAGCTTTGTCGGAGCTGGAGCACCACTCAGGGCTTCATCTGAGGATGACACACCCAAAGGGCAGTGTAGGCAGAAACCAGAGTCCTGCTAAAGTGAATCCTGCTCTGTAGGGTCAGCCCCTCACCAGCCAGTTCTTACACTTAATCAGCCCAAGGATCAATCCGTCCCACTGACGAGCAAACAGCAACCAAGGCTCAACTACAACAGAAAGGTACACACAAACCATACAAGGGACATACTTGGAGCACCCGGCTCAGGTGACCAGGGAAGACTGTGTCACTGGGCCCCATAGCACACCTACTACATAAGGCCACTCTACTAAGACTGGGAGATATAGTAGCCCTACCTAATACATAGAAACAAACACAAGTTGGTGGCCAGAATGGGAAGATAACGAAACATGTCCCAAATGAAAGAACAGAACAATTCTCTGGAAAAAGGACTAAACAAAATGGATACAAGCAATCTACCAGATGCAATGTTCAAAATACTTTTATATGGCTGCTCAATGAACTTAGGAGAAGAGAAAATGAAGCTCAGTGAGAACTTTAACAGATAGAAAAACA
>NW_006443292.1:4012492-4020647 GCF_000325575.1 Pteropus alecto | reverse complement strand
AATTGTTCACGATAGTTGATCTTATGCTTTGTGAATTTCACCTCAATACATTTCAAAAAATGAATGGATGTGTTCGCTTATCTTTTAGATGGACGCCTACGTGCTTTGAGAAAGACCTGACTTGTTTGTGTATTTTCTACCAGTGTGAAGTTCCATGGCCAGGTAGAGAATGTGACTCACCAGAAGTTTCTCACGAGAAAGGCAGCCGGAGCGATGGCGGAACTGCATTTGTCAAGCTTTGGGTCTTTCTGAGTTTCCCCGACTGGGAGGTCAAGGAGGAGAAGGGAGTATGCTGGGCAGACGAAGCAGGTTGTGGGGGCCTCTTCGGGGAGATGGCGCTGTGGAGGCGAGGCGGCAGGAGAGGCGGCAGGAGAGGGGCTTCGCGCTGGGAAGAAGAAACCACAGGACAGATGAGGGCCCGCGGGGAGGTGTGGCGGGGTGGGGGAGAAAGGTCTGAGGGGGATTTAGGGGGTGCTCTCCGTGGTGTGCGCTGGGTAAGACCCCAGACACCCATCCTCTAGTAACACCAGAAGTAAAGCTGTACATGCCAAGATTTCTGGTGATGGATTTGTTTTCTCTTAGAAGGTGAAGAAAAGTACAAGGACATGAAACTCATTTGGTCAGAGGTTAAAATTAAAAGTTGAAGTTCACTTTTCTCTGTGAAGGTGACGCCTTTGATATTAGCTGAAAGGGAGGAAGACAGGGCCGATGGAGGGATCTGGCAGAGGGCGGCCAGTCCCAATGAGGGAGAACACAGCTGAGACCAGAATCCAATTTTCTACAGTCCCACGCTACCTACTTTCCAAGTCAGGACTCGCTTGTAGAACTCAGAAACTACGTAAGTTATTTTGAGCAGAAAGAGATTTAATATAAGGAACTGTGTGCTTAAAAATTCATCGGAAGGCTCCAGGCACAGGCCTCAGGATGGACGCCGAGGAATAATCTCTCTGGTACATCAAGGTAATACTGGTGTGCGAGGCAGCCGCCACCGCCAGGACCAAGGGGCGTTCAGAAGCTGCCCTAGACACGTCGCTGTCGGTCACCTTCCTTCAGCAGCAATGCAGTGCTCAGAAAGAGCCTGCAGAAACACTCGCTCTCCCCGCAAGGACACCAGCAAAAATGTGCCGGGGCTCGGAGGTCGAGACTGAAACGCGGTGGGCTAGTGTGACAGCACAGCCTGACACATCCTCAGTGGCACCTGTCTGCACAAACGACAAAGACGTGGTCCCCACCTCACTTTTGCCTTCTGAACTTTGTGTGAGCGTACTCAACAGGCCAAAATGGAATTGTGTCCAAAACCGGAACTGCAAAGGGATTGGAGAAAAAGCAGTTGTTAGCTTTCCAGACTTGAGGTACCGGAAGGCCCACTAGGGGGGCAAAATGGACTGTCTGCGACCACAGTATCCTTCACACCTTAGTCTCCCTTTAGACCATTTCTTATCTTAAAAGTGTTATAAAGTGACAGTGGATCGTGGTTTGCGTCGAAATCTAGAAGCTCTAACTCTCGTCCTCACCTTCTTAGAGACTGCAGATCCTCAAGGGAAGGGCTCTGCGAGGTATTGCTTTCTTCGCTGAATTTCATCGTGACTTAACAGGATCTGAGAAGTTTGGAGTAAAAAGGAAATCGGTTTGTCCTCATATTGAAGCTGCAGAAAGAAACCCAGAAATTTAAGGCCTTGATGCTCATTTTCGAAATTGCGGCACCCAGACGCGAAATATCCCCACGCAGAAAATACTTGCTGTTCTAGAAGGAAGCTCCTAAAATCGTTATTTTCATAGGTTTTGAATGAGTTCACGGACTACACCGTTTGATGGGGAACTAAGCAGTCTTTTTGTGCCTGGGGCAAGTTCCAGCTGCCCCTCCAATTTGCCCCCCTAATTTGCCAAACCATGAGAAAACAAACCTGCAATTAGAGTTGTATTTTTAAATCGTCTAAGTTTTATGTGGCACTTCCCCCCCCCCATAAACGGTCTCGCCAGAATGCTGTTATTTTCACAGAGGAAATACAAAGAGTGGGTTTAAAATTACAAGTCACATTCTAAGTCAGAAAAAGGAAGTGGGTTCTCCGGGGCAACCTCCAGGTTGGACTCTCTGCAGTTGTCCCAACCTCACGACGCCGCAGCGTCTGGCACCTGGGACGGCCATGACCTGACCCTGACCCGTGAAGGATCCTGCTCCCAGGTTTTCTACAGAGATCCACGGTACCTTATTGGCCACCGGATGTGTGTGCGTGAGTGCAGGCTTTTGGTCGGGGCCGATGAGCAGGAAATTTGGTCCCTGGCTCCCCATCTCTTAAGAGTCAAAAATGTTCTCATTGCCTCCACTGGTGAAATGTCCCTGAGCCAGACTCCACTGAAGCTCATGACATTTCATCTGTTCTAGAAATGACAGAAGACAGGTCCCTCTGGAATTCACGTGTCTGCTGGGATTTTTCACACCATGCGCCATGTTAACATGAAGCAACAGCTGGTTTGAATAGAGCTGATAAAAATAGCAACATCGCACTGGAAGCAAGCAGCATGGAAGAGAGGAAAATCAAGTATGTCACACAGATAGGGTGGCACTGATGCCTTTTTTCTGAGCGCAGACCTGTGTTTCTCGGAACATGTACTTTTTCAGAAAGGAAGTGAGTTTATCTTCCATCTGGGAGAAAATGGAGAGGCAGACTGTTCCTGTTCTTCCCTGCTCTCTTGTAGGCATCTTGTACTCTTCATTGTTTACTGGTAGATCGCATAACTGACAGGGTAGCAAGCCCCTGAAATGATTGAGTTCCCCATCGGGAATGTCGTCTTCGAGGGTGCTGTGCGTTGCTGCAGAAGCTTCCTGCTGTTACCCTATCTTTCCATTCATTAAAGTGTAGCTTGCAATTGAACATTCTGACATAACATAGCTGAGATTTTTGGCAGCCACGTTAACCATACTCAAGAGTTTCCTTCAGACGTTAAATTTTCATATCCTCATGAACGCTTGCCACCTTCTTTTAATAACTTGAAAAAACAAGCTTCTCTCAGGAACTTCATTGTTCCAATATTTTCCCAGCACACATTCGCTTCTTTTAGAAGGATGTTAGGTATGGATATATTTATAGAGTCAGGGTGTACCGAGGTGGGTTAGAATTCAACATCAAACTTATAAAAAGTCAGCACTATGAATGGATCTTAGAGAAAAGTTATTAGAAGTCTAGTATTTTCTTCATAAGATCTTATTTTTCTCCTTCTAAGCTATTTGGTCATTTTACCACAAAATTATATTTTGTAAAAAAAAAAAAGGTTATATTCACTAACCCTAAACCATGGGGTTTGAAAATAGCCTGTTACAAAAGTGTGTAGAAAATTTGCAAAGAGGAGGTGATAAATTAAGGGTTTCTTTTCCTTCTTCCATAGTGAAAAATGGTCTTAATATTTAGTTTTCTTAGGAAAATTTTTTGAATAATTTTTTAATTTATCAATTACAGTTGGAATACAATATCATATTAGCTTCGGGTGTATAACAATGATTAGACATTTACATAACTTATGAAATGATAACTCTGATAAATCTAGTACCCATCCAACACCATACATACTCATTATATTATTGACTATATTCCTTCTGCTATACTTCACATCCCCGTGACTATTTTGTAACTACCAATTTGCACTTCTTAATCCCTTCCCCTTTTTCACCCATCCCCCACAAATGCCTCCCATCTGGTAACCCTCAAAATGTTCTCTGTATCTGTGAGTTTGTTTTTGTTTTGTTTATTTTGTTCTTTAGATCCCACATGTGCGTGAAACCATATGGCAATTCGTCTTTGTCTTACTTACTCCACTGAGCACAGTACCCTCTAGGTCTATCCACGTTGTTGCAAGATGGCAAGATTTTATTCTTTTTAAAATTTTTCTTTATGGCTGAGTAATATTCCATCGTATGTACCATGCCATTCATCTGTTGATGGACACCCGGGTTGCCTCCATTTCTTGGCTATTGTAAATAATGCATAATGAACATATGGATGCATATGTCCCTTTGAAGTAGGGTTTCGGGTTTCTTCAAATAAATACCCAGAAGTGGGGTTACTGGGTCCTTCTTCGTCCTTTGTTACAGCTTTTGTTTTAAAGTCTATTTCGTCTGGTATCGGTATTGCTACTCCAGGTATTTTTTTGTTTGTTTCCATTTTCATGAAATATTTTTCCAACCTTATACTTGCAGCCTGTGTCTTTTCATCTGAGGTATGTCATCTGTAGGCAGCATGTGTAAGGGTCTTGTTTTAAAAAAAAAAACAGAAATGGAATTACTGGGTCCTTCTTTGTCTCTTGTTATAGCCTTTGTTGTAAAATCTATTTTTTCTAAGTATTACTACCCCATATATTTTTATCATTTTTATTTTCATGAAATATCTTTTTCCATCCCTTTACTGTCAGTCTGTGTGTGCCTTTCAATCTGAAATGAGTCTCTTGTAAGCAGCATATGTAAGGGTCTTGTTTTCTTATCCATTCAGCCACCCTATATCTTGACTGGAGCATTTAATCCCGGATTTCATTTGAAGTAATTGTTGATAAATACTGTGATTTTATAATTCATATTTTTTATCTTTTTTCTTTCTTTTTCTTCTTAAAGACATCCCTTTTACATTTCCTGTAATACTGGTTTGGTGATGATGAACTCCTTTAGCTTTTTCTTATCTGGGAAGCTCTTTATCTGTCCTTCAATTCTAAATAACAGCTTTGCTGGGTAGAATAACCTTCGTAGTAGGTCCTTGCTTTTCATCACTTTGAATATTTTGCACCACTCCCTCCTGGCCTGCAAAGTTTCTGTTGAGAAATCAGCCGGCAGTCTTATGGGAGCTGCCTTCTTGGTAACTGCTTTTCTGTTGCTGCTTTTAAGAGATCCTCTGTTTGTCTTTAACCTTTGGCATTTTAATCACGATGCATCTTGGGGTGGGCCTCTTTGGGTCCATCTTGTTTGGGACTCTTCAGCACTTCCTGGGCTTGTATGTCTATTTCCTTCACCAGGTTAGGGAAGTTTTTCATCATTATTTTTTCAATTCCTTGTTCTCGTCCCTCTCCTTCTGGTACCCTTATGATGTGAATGTTGGTAGTCTTGACGTTCTCCCAGAAGCCCCTTAAACTATCCTCATTATTTAAGTTGGGTTTTGTTGTTGTGGTGGTGGTGGTTGTTGTTGTTTTTGCTGATGTTCTGAGTGCTACCTTATCTTCCAAATTGCTAATTTGACCCTCTGTTTCATCTAATCTACTGTTGATTTCCTCCAAGGCATTCTTTATTTCGGTTATTGTGGTTTTCATTTCTGACTGGTTCTTTTTTACATTTTCTATTTCTTTGTTAAAGTTCTCCCTGAGCTTCTCTACTCTCCTCCTAAGTTCCTTGAGCATCCTTATAAGAGTGTTTTGAACTCTGCATCTGGTAGATTGCTTCTCTCTTTCTTTAGTTGTTTTTCTGTAACTTTGTTCTGTCTTTTCAATTGGGACATATTTGTCTCCCCATTTCGGCTGCCTTCCTGTGTTTGTTTCTATATATTAGGTAGGGCTGCTATGTCTCTCGGTCTTAGTAGAGTGGCCTTATGTAACATGTCCTGTAGGGCCCAGTGATGCAGTCTTTCCTGGTCACCTGAGCCAGGTGCTCCAGGTATGTCCTTTGTATGGTTTGTACGTGCCCTTCTGTGATAGTTGAGCCTTGGTTGCTGTTTGCATGTCAGTGGGAGGGACTGACCCATGGGCTGGTTAATCGTGAGGACTGGCTGGTCCTACAGAGCAGAATTCACTGCTCTGGGCTCTGGTGCCTTCTCAGTCTGCCCTTTGGGTGTGTCATCCTCCGATGCAGTTCTGGGTGGTGCTCCAGCTCCATGGAAGCCAGCCACTGGGCATGCCAGCCCCAGGGTCTCTTGGGAGGAGCCCCACCCCAGGCTAAGGTCAGCCTCAGACTGTGCCCTTCCCAGGGCCACCTGGCAAGAGTCAACAAGCAATCCGCAAATGGCCGCCGCCCGTGCTGAGCTTACAGGCACCTTGACAGGCTAAGCCACAAACCAAGGTCAAGTGCCACTAGAGCTGGACCAGTGGCTGCTCAACAAGAGGACGGGGCACACTGAGGCCAAACGCTGGTTATTTATGGTTTGTAAACCTTTGAGAGATTTTAGGAAAGTTCACAGCATGAGCCAAAACGGGCTGTTTGTATCAAAAAGCCACTGAAAGCAGCTTGGGTGGGCCCACAGGTTGGGAAGGGTGAGGTCTCAGAAAATCACCTGGGCAGGGCGAGCAGTGTCAGTCTGGTTGATGGAAACTGAGATATGGCACCACCTGTGTCTGCATACTGGGAAGGGGAAGGGCTCGACCAAGGGACAGTGGCCTCTGCTGGTGCTCCTGTCTGGGAGAAAGCTGCCCCTCCAGCTCTTGCCCTGAAGCAGACAACTCAGTCCTTCCCCATGTGTCCCTGGTGCCTTTCAAGCAGCTGTCCCAGTAGTGGAGCTCAGAGCGAGCGAGTCCATCAGCGGTCCCCTTAAGAGGGCCATCTGTGATCCTGCTGCCCTCCGTCTCCCTAAGCCACAATCTCCGCTAGTTTTCACAGCCAGAAGTTGTGGAGACGTCTCTTCCTGGCACAGGAACCTTGGGCTGGGGAGTTTGGTGTGGGGCTGGGACATCTTGCTCCCCTGGGGGGACCTCTGCAGCTGAGACATCGCTCCCGATTCTCAACCACCACATGTGGGTGTGGGACCAGCCCATTCCACGTCTCTGCCCTCCTACCAGTCTTGAGGTAGCCTCTTCCGTGTGTCCCCAGTTGCAGGACTTCTGTTCAGCCAGACCTCAGGCAACTCCCAATGATGGCTGTTCTGTAGCTTAGCTGTAGCTTGGATGTGGTCATGAGACGAGGCGACCACAATGTGTACCAACTATGCTATCTTGACTGGAAGTTCTCTGTAGAAATTTTTTTAATGGAAAATTAATTGGTTTAAATTCTAGCTACTTAGACAATTGGAAAAATATTTTTAAAACATTCTTCTTAAGGTACAAAGAAATAGAGTGTCAAATGCAATGGAAAGCCTAAATAAATTTGTGCTAATAAGGGCCCATGCGAATGGGAAGTTTTTTTACTCTTCTTGGATGGCAAGAGTTTTAGAAAGTTCTCTAATTCTCTCGTTCAAATGTGGTGGTTGTTGGCAGGCAGAATTACATACAGCAGCACAGTTCCTGTTGCCCAAAACTTTAAAAAGCATTATGTAATACAACATGATGTGGTCTACTGAGGTTTAACTTAAGTCATGACATCATTAAACCTACGAAGCCCCGATTCTATTTGGAAATTGAAATCTCTGCTTTTGTATTTCTGCTCTGCCCCATCAGCCCCAACACAAGAAGTATAAACTAGCCTAGAACAATATCAGCAGCACTATCGGTGACTTCAGGTGGAATTCACACAGCGAACTTTCATATCTCCAATTTTATAGATGAAGAAAGTGATGCTCAGGGAAGTAAAGAACTTATCTGAGCTAATATAACTCAATGGGATTTCAAATCCTGGCTCACTGACTCCAGAGTTGATATTACAGCCATTCCCATGAGTTTGCATTTGTTACCTGAGCCATTTGAGCCAACAGGTTTATCCTGGTGCTTGCTGGTGTCTCTTGTCCTTGTGTGAATTAAAATTAAATTATGATGGTTTTTATTGACTTCTTTACCCAAACACGTGTAACGCCAAACACAAAAGTTCACAGATACGATTCTAGAATATGGTTTTCCAACAAATGATTTTATAAATGTATCAGGCCCAACACGCTTGTGTGGCCAGATGCTAAAATTGTATCGTATGCGTTTGGGCAGCTTATGAGGAAATGGGGCTGCTTCCTGTGTGCATTTATCAAGCCTGCTATGGCTTTGGCGCCCCCCACCCCCTTCCCCCAAGGCACATCAGGCCAGAGAGTGTGCTTTGGGAAGATAGTCAGGATCTAGCCCGGCCAACATCCCGACAGCACAGAGTTGGGGAGTACCCACAGAATCCTAAGAACAGGGACACGTGGGTGCCCTTATTTCCCCGAGGAAAATACTATGAGAAGCGTGAACCAACAGCCAAAAGTAAATAGGAGCCAGAGGCCTGGGCAGTGAAAAAGAAGAGAATTAGTGGAGGTGTAGGGATGGAAAGACAGATGGAAACTGCGAGATCTGG